>NC_133619.1:508871008-509171008 GCF_048593235.1 Sminthopsis crassicaudata
GCGGCGTAACTTCGGGCGTAAGACCCGCCCTCTGCAGGCTTTGCGTCCCTCCCAGTCCGCAGGAGAGCCGCCGCGGGCCGCCTTCTTTTCCCTTCCGACTGCGGAGGGAAGGGGGCGGGCCTGTTGGAGCGGCGGAACCTGGGAGCGGCAGCCCCGGACGTTGCGTGCCGGGGGACGCCTTTGCTCCGCACACCGCGCGGTGCCCTTCACCTCAGCCGAAGGAGGCGGCGGCGGCCCCCGTAAAGGCGCGATGAGCATCAGGCCCAATTCCATCCCGCTGCAGTTCCTGCCCGATGAGGCCCGGAGCCTGCCGCCCCCCAAGTTGACAGACCCGCGGATCCTCTACACGGGCTTCATGGGCTACTGCGCGGGGCTGTTGGACAACCTGCTGCACCGCCGCCCGGTGATGACCGCTGGTGAGGACGCGCGTGCACGGGACGAGGAGCGAGTGCACTTTTTCGGGGGTTGGGGGTTACTAAGAGGTGCGCATGCTCAGTTCATGCGGTTGACGGTGGGAGGGGGCGGGAGAGGTGCTTTAATAGTTTGGGCTTCTGGGGAGACCAGTTGTAAGTCGCTTCTCTCCAGCTCTTTTTCCTGGGAGAGGGGATCTGGTATTGGAAGGGGAGCGGTGACGTCACGAGAGTGACATCCCCTTCCCGGGCTTCTCGGTCTCCTTGTTGTTGCTCACTTGTGTGTGTGACTCCTTTCAGAGATGAGAAAACTGAGGCAAACAGGGGGAGGTGACCTGTCCGGGTCACCCAGCCGGTGTCTGGGGAACGGAACCTGAGTGCTCCGACACCGGGCTGGCGCTCTGGCCACTGTGCCACCGGCGCCCTTACCTCGGCGGGCGCCCTTACCTCGGCGGCCCCCTGGCCTTCCGGTCAGCGCCAGCAGAGTTATTTATATGTTGTTATATCTATACGTGTCATTATAGAGAGAGAGTTAGACCTAAGCCGGAGGAAACACCTTGTCACGCAGTGGCGGTACGGTGGGGGGAGGCTCCTGGCTAAACGAGGGCCCGGCTGCGGCCCCAGAATCAGGAGGGTGTGAGGGGAAATACAGCGCGTTCTGTTCGGTAGTAGTGAGTATGAATGCCCGCGGAAGGCGGAGCGAGAGGTGTATAATGAAGGCCAGGCTCGGGAAGTGGAGCGCCAGACGTGTCCCTCTGGGAGTCATCTCCCGGGCGGCGGTCAGTGCTTCTGAACATAGGGGGCGGATGACGAGCAGAGAGGAAGAACAGAAGAGGCTCCGGGGGGCTCGCGGGGCCTGAGCATGAGGTGCATGAAGAGCCAGTAAAAGAGAGTGAAGATTCACGAGGGGACGTGGCCCCGGGCCTCGAGAGGCGAGAACATCCGGGAGAGGATCGGACACTGCCCGGGGGTCAAGAAGGGTGAGGAGGGAGAGCAGGCCAGGCTTAGAGGAGAGGACCGAGAGGTCCCCGGGGAGCTTCCGCCGAAAGGGAAAGGGACGAAAGGGGCGCTGGCTAACGGGACTGGCCGTTACTGTGAGTGAGGGCTTTTGGGCCCTGGGGAAGGCACGGCGGGTCTCTTGAAGATGAGAGACTGAGGATGATACTGAAAGGGATCTGCCGGGGAAGGGGAGGAGGAGAGAGCAAGGTGCCCGAGGAGGGCTTTCCTCTAGGAAAAGGGCTGCTTCATGTGACACGTAAGTGAAGGACAGACTGGGGAAAGCATCTGAGTGATCCCGGAGGAGGAGGAGGAGGATCAGAGACTAGAAGCTCCCAAAAAGCGGCCTTAACTTTTTAGTCTGCGACACTATTTATCCCCCTCTTCCAGAATCTTTTCCCAAGGGTTTCAGGCTCCCCCTCGCTCCTGGCTCCCCTGCCACCTCTCATACGGCTCCTTCTCAGTCTCTTTTGCTGGACTCAGACCACATCCCAACAGGACTTAGCGCAGAGGTTACCCTGGAACTTCTTCTCTTCTTCGTTTGTGCTGTTTATTTATTTTTTATTTATGCTATTTCATCAGTACCATGGATTCAGATTATCTTTGTACAGATAACTCACAGATCTTCTCCAACCCTAACTTCTTTGTGACCTCACATCTCTGACTGCCTGGATGAACTAGGACATCTTAAACTCATCATTCTCTCAAGCCTCCCACTCTTCCAGATTTCCCTGTTACTTTGAGGGCAGCACTGCTTTTCCAGGCTCTTCAGGCTTACAATCAATGTGTCATTTTCAACTCCTCATTATCTCTTTCCAAAACACACGTTTCCAGTTTGTTGCCACAGCCTGATTTTGCCTTTTCAGAATCTCTCAAATATTCCCCCTTCCCTGAAATGGTGAGCAATTTGATATACATGTGCAGTCATGTAGAACATATTTCTATATTAATCTTGTTATGAAAGAAAAGACCGATACTGGCTAAGAAATAGACTAGTTGATCAGTGGCATAGGTTAGGTTCACAGAGCAAGATAGTGAATAAAAATAGCAATCTAGTGTTTGACAAACACAAAGATCCCAAATTTTGGGATAAGAATTCATTATTTGACAAAAACTGCTGGGAAAACTGGAAATTAGTATGGCAGAAACTAGGCATGGACTCACACTTAACACTGTACACCAAGGTAAGGTCAAAATGGGTTCATGACCAAGGAATAAAGAATGAGATTATAAATAAATTAGAGGAACATAGATAGTTTACCTCTCACACTTGTGAAAAAGGAAGGAATTTATGACCAAAGGAGAACTAGAGATCATTATTGATCACAAAATAGAAAATCTTGATTATGTCAAATTGAAAAGGTTTTGCACAAACAAAACTAATGCAGACAAGATTAGAAAGGAAGTAACAAATTGGGAAAACATTTTTACAGTTAAAGGTTCTGATAAAGGCCTCATCTCCAAAATATACAGAGAATTGACTCTAATTTATAAGAAATCAAGTCAATCTCCAATTGATAAATGGTCAAAGGATATAAACAGACAATTCTCGGATAAAGAAATTGAAACTGTTTCTAGCCATATGAAAAGATGCTCCAAGTCATTATTAATCAGAGAAATGCAAATTAAGATAACTCTGAGATACCACTACACACCTGTCAGATTGGCTAGAATGACAGGGAAAGATAATGATGAATGTTGGAGACGTGGGAAAACTGGGACGCTGATGCATTATTGGTGGAGTTGTGAACGAATCCAACCATTCTGGAGAGCAATTTGGAACTATGCCCAAAAAGTTATCATACCCTTTGATCCAGCCTTGCTGCTATTGGGCTTATATCCCAAAGAAATACTGAGGAGGGGAAAGGGACCTATATGTGCCAAAATGTTTGTGGCAACCCTTTTTGTAGTGGCTAGAAACTGGAAGATGAATGGATGTCCATCAATTGGAGAATGGTGGGGTAAATTATGGTATATGAAGGCTATGGAATATTATTGTTCTGTAAGAAATGACCAGCAGGATGATTTCAGAAAGGCCTGGAGAGACTTACATGAACTGATGCTAAATGAAATGAGCAGGACAGGAGATCATTGTATACTTCAACCACAATACTACATGATGAACAATTTTGATGGGCGTGGCCCTCTTCAACAATGAGATGAACCAAATCAGTTCCAAGAGAGAAGTAATGAACTGAACCAGCTACACCCAGTGAAAGAACTCTGGGAGATGACTATGAACCACTACATAGAATTCCCAGTCCCTCTATTTTTGTCTGCCTGCATTTTGGATTTCCTTCACAGGCTAAATTGTACACTGTTTCAAAGTCCGATTGTACAGCAAAACAACTGTTTGGTCATGTGTGTGTGTGTGTGTGTGTGTGTGTATATATATATATATATATATATATATATATATATATATATATATAGTATTTAATTTATACTTTAACATATTTAACATGTATTGGTCGACTTGCCATCTGTGGGGAGGGGGGAGAAGGAGGGGAAAAATTAGAACAAAAGGTTTGGCAATTGTCAACGTTGTAAAATTACCCATGCAAATATCTGGTAAATAAAAACTATTTAAAAAAAAAAAAAAAAAGGAAAGGAAAGGAAAGAAAGAAAAAAGACCCAAAAAACCTGAGAAAATAAAGTGAAAAATAGTGTGCTTCAGTCTTGATTCAGACTCCATCAGTTCTTTCTCTGGAGGAGACAGCATTTTTCATCATGAGTCCTTTGGGATGGATTTGGATCATTGTATTGATGAGAAGAGCTAAGTCATTCACAATTGATCATTGTATAGTATTGTTGTTTAATATTTATTTATTTATAGATATTTATTTAGAAATTTATTTATTATTATTAAAAATTTATTTAGAAAACCAATATTTGTTTTTTTAAATCAGTATGCAGCCTGCAGAGATCTTGATATACCATTCAGTAGCCCCTGGTTTCTATTTGTGTTTGACACCACAACTCTACTGGGTTCCCTTATTGAATCCAGAATCAAAGATGAAATCTTCTCTTTGACTTAAGTTTTTCATTAGCTGGTCCCTTTCTGTCTTTGTACCTTCCTCCCCCTCCTTGGACTTTTCAGATAGTGACCTTGACGACCTTGCAGTGCTTTGAACAAGTCATTCCATTTTGAGACTCAAGAACATTTTCACTGACTGTCTTCCATGCCTCTTGCCCTCTCATGACTTTGCTTCCTGGCTTCCCTCACATCCTTTAGATTTCAGCTAAAATCTCACCTTTCTTAGATTTCTAAATGTTAGTGTCTTCTCATTGAGATTATTTCCACTTACACACACATACACACACCTTGATTGTACAGAATTGTTTGTATCTTGGCTCCCCCCATTGAATTGTGAACTCCTTGAAAACAGATCCTGTTTTTCTCTTTCTTTGTATCCCCAGGCATGATGTGGGACAGAGTCAGTGCTTGAGAAATTCTTGACTTGCAGACAAATTTTAATCCATTTCAAAAGAATTCTTGTGTTTTGTATTATTTCCCCAGAAGAAAATTTCATGGAATCAGATATGAACAGATTAGACCTTAGACTGTTAGAGTTAAAAGTGACTGTAGAGATCATTTTAATCTGTCTTTCTCATTTGAAGATAAAGAAACAGGCCTTCATATGGATTGCCCCAGTTAGGTTGTGCAGATAAATATTGGAGCAGGAATTAAAATCAGGCTTCCACTTGTGTTCTTTTTTCTGTGCCAGGCATCTTTATAACTTCCACAGTAAGGCACAGCAAATACCCAAGAATGAATGAATGAATTGGGAAATTTTTTATTTATGTGTTTTTAGAGTAATGGGAAAAAATGACTGCCCTTTGCATGATATTTAAATGCATTTTTTTCTTCATTGCAAAATCTTATTTCCATTTATCTTTTGGTTTTGATTTTTCATAAATTTCAGGATTGCATCGCCAGCTCTTGTATGTCACTTCATTCTTTTTTGTGGGATATTATCTTATTAAACGCCAAGACTTTAAGTATGCTGAAAGGGACCGTGATATGTTTCAATATATGAAACTGCATCCTGAGGATTACAAAGAAAAAGGTAGGTATTTCAAATTTCAAGAAATGCTGAAGTTATATCATATTTAATATGTAATTTGTAACTACGTATGAAACTATATGATATGATATGAAGTTTAAGTCATAGAAATAAAGTCCTTTAGTTCTATCCTGGTTATACAATTTGAGCAGAGTTTTCTAAAGTTTACATAGTCTAAACAACCACTTGAAAATTTGTTCCATATCATTACTAATAAGAAAATTACACTTCATACCCAATAAATGGGCAAATATTACCAAAAAATAATAATAATTAATAATGGGGTGAAGCATTCATCCCCTGAACTGTGACTGACCAGGGCTTTATATATTGCTCCTACCAGAGTAGAAAGAAGAATGAGACTGGATTACTTGGGAATGTAGATTTTATTTGCATTCTGTTGGCTTGCTATTAATCTTTATCATGAATAAATACTTTATTGTTCCAAGATCCTTCCTAGCCAGAACTTGCCAGGATGCTTATAAAATGATTTAGGTCCAAGTTAACACCAGAAGTTCCCAGGATCAGATTGATTTCTGTGAGCCCAGAAACATTTTGGAGCATGGGCTACATTTGATTTAAGTATCACAATAGCCCTGCAAAATAGGTAATGTATTGAGATTTAGGTTGATTTTCTTGTCTCAAGTCACACATCTGATAAGTGATGGAACAAGAATTATAACCCATATCTTGTAATTACACAGTCCAGCGTGTTAAATTTGTTTTCAAACAAATATAGTATTTTTTGTTTAAACAAAAAATGCTAGTCTTTTTAAACTTAACATAGTAAACAAACCAATATCTAACAATATTCAGTATATGATTCTCTTTATGTTTCTGTGCCTTAGTATATATAAAGTTCTTTTGCTTCCACTTTATTTTTGGTTATTTTCTGTATCCTTTTAAATTCATCATATTTAATGGTGCTATATCCATTCCATTAATGGTCCATCATTTCCCATTCTTAGGCATTTAGGTGTCCAGTTTTTCACTGCCTTACCACTCTCAATATTCTTGTTCACAGGTAGTTAACCAATTTTAGAGTAGAAAAGATTTCAATTATCGTCCAATTTGGCCTTCTCTTGTTTTGTTTTGTTTTGTTTTTTCTTTTACTGTACATTTTCTTATATACCATTCATTTCCAGATCTATTCCTCTCACCCCGTGAGCCTTTCCTTTTAGAAAAGATTAAAAAAGAAAAAGGGGGGGGGGTAGGAAAAGCCCCACAAAACCACTCAAACATCAACTGTGTGATAGTATACAATATTCTGTAAACAAAGTCCCTTCTAAATTGTGTGAAGGGAGTGAATGTGCCTTTTCTTGACTATTTTCTGGAGCCATAATTTGAAGTTTTATTGATCTTTCCGTTTGCATTATTGTAATGATTGTATTTGTTGTTTTCCTGATCCTGCTTCACTTCCTGAATTACCTGATATCTCACTAAATTCTTCATGTTTGTCTAATTGTGCCAATTTGGTGATACCCCATCTCATTCATGTGCCACAATTTATGTAGCTGTGGGTCAGTCAAATGTAGCTTCTTACTTTTCAGAAAATGGGATTCAAGTCCCACAAAACTAAAGTAACTTCCCCAAGATCCCATTACTATGTTGTATTGCAACCTGACATAGGATCCAGATTTGAGTGGCTTTTTCTCTTTTTGATAACATCTTTAGATTTACAGAATAGAATTGTGGGATTAGTAAGTTTTATTAATTTGAGAAAGCTAAAAGATCAATTTAAAATCTGGTATAAATATCATGCCCTACTGTAGTTCTGAATAGTTGATGGCTGTGAGCCCTTTATTTTGAAAACAAGAGCTCAAAGACATTTGATGTGTCTGGCTGCTTGCCCTCTCCTGACTGATAGAGTCAGTGCTTTTTTGCTTTCCTCTCTGTCTTCCACATAGTAGCACTGCAGTTCTAATAGCCTTACCACTTCCAACTCAGTATTCTAAAGGGAAGCAAAACAAAATTTTTCTAACCTATTGCTCTGGAAAATTTCTGAGTGACACAGTATATTCCTATGTGGATTCTTATATATTATATATATTCAAGGAAATTTTAAACTAAATTTCTAATGAAAATACTTAAAGTACTTATTTTATAATATCCTTTTCTTTTGTAGAAAAGAAAACTTATGCTGAAATCCTTGAAGACTTCCATCCAATTCGCTGAAACTTCTCCCACTACCTGCTTTTATCTCTTTCCCAAGAGTTTTTGTTATTGAACTTAATAGTTTGTATTTCTAATATATCTCAAATTCATGCATAATGAAAAAAATTATGGTCTTGTTATTAAATGAGTGATGTGAATACATAGACTATTTCAATCATCTACCCTCATGTGTATGTTATGCCTTAGTACTTATAGCAAAGTATGGGGTTAAGATTTTGGGTGTGATTGTTTGGGTTCCAAAAGGCTCCTTGCCAGACTCCAAGTGTTTCTTACTTTCTGGGGTTTGATTGTGCAGGACATCTTAAGAGTTTCTTAAAAGAAGAGCACCTGTCTTGGGAAAAGACATTTTACATTCTAACTCATGCACTGATACGTGAGATTAACCAAGATCACCCTAAGGACTCACAGTTAATCAGGTTTTATTAAATGCTTGCTACATGGTAGACACTTTGCTAAGCAAAGAGGTAAAAACAGTCCTTATCCTCAGGGAGCTCACATTCTAATGGAGGAGTTTATTGTTCAGTCTATTCAATCTCGTCTAATTCTTTGTGATCCCATTTAGATTTTCTTGGCAAGAATACTATAGTAGTTCCTTCTCATTTTACTGACAAGGAAACAAAGGCAATAACAAAGGTTAAATAACTTGCCCAGAGTCACAGCCAGTGAATGTCTGCAGTCAGAGTTGAACTCGGGTCCTCTGACGGGTGTTCTATCTGCTGTGTCACTTAGACACCCCAGTGGAGGGGACAATGTTCCAATAACTGGAAGGTTATCTTGGAGGGAGCAGTATGGAACTGGGAATGCTAAGGAAGATGGGATTTGAGCTAAGCCCTGAAGGAAAGCAGGAAAGCTGGGAGGGAGAGCAGAGGAAGAAGGCTTTCCAGGCCTAAAGGACAGATTGTAAAAAGGACCACAGATGCAATAGAGTGTTGTAGGTAGAATAGTAAGAGCAGTGTAGCTGCTTAATTTACTCTCTGGATAAGGGAGTGTATAGGAAGAAGACAGCAAAGGGAGGAGGAGATTAATTAGTGAAAGGCTTTAAATTCCAAAAAGAGCATTCACAAAGCATGGAGGCAATTTGGAGCCTTTGGAGTTTAGAGGGGGGCCTGAAACACAGTCCCACTTACATTTTAGGAAAATCATCATCTGAGAGAATGGATTGGAACAGAGAGACTGCCTGAAAGGCTGTTGCAGCAATCCAGTATAGATGGTGAGAGCTTTCACAATGGTGGTTATTATGTGAGTGGAGAGAAATAGCTATATAAGGGATCATGACATTGGAAATCACAAGATTGGACAACACTTTGGATATGAAGGTGAGTTCAAGTGAGGAATTACAGTTGGTTCAAGGTTGTGGGCCTTGGGAACTGGAAGGATGGTGGTGATAAAGGTTTGGAACAGCCCTAGGGTAAGGGGGACAGCAAATCAATTAGGGTGATATAAAAGGATTGGCTGAAGACCCCTTTTTGGTTCTGTAATAAATTTGTAATGGGCCAAGTCACTTGGTTCTGCAGTTTCTCCCACTCCATCCAGCATAGATCCTTGATCCGAGTCATCCAGGGTTGGGTTTTGGCTAAGTGTGGTCAATAGTACAAAGAGAGAGCAGGGAGTTCAGAGGTAAAGGATAGAACTAGACTGAGGCACTGAGAAGTTAAGATAGGTGAACCAGGGTTCAGCCAGGACACCCTAGCCAGGCAGCCCAACCAGGGCAACTTACGGCTTCAAACAGAAGAGTCATAGACACACTAGAGGTTACAGCGCGAATGCGAAACAGGATTGGGGCAGAAGAAGAGCTGGCATGGCAAACGATCATCAGATAAGGGAGCTTCGTGAGCGTGGAGCTGGAACACGTGGGGCAATGGCAAGACGAAGAGTAGGAGCATGAAACAGGTGGACTGGGAGAACTGCAGAAGTTGGTGCACTTAAAGGAGTCAGCATGGGTATTGAACTCCACTAGGAAAGAAGGAAATTTTCTAGAGACTAGAAAGAACAAGTAAGATTTACAGGCTGAAATCTGAACCCTCATTGTGGGTTCAGGGATATAGTGAGAACAAACAAGGATTTGGGGATATCGCCTTGTACGTATCAAAGTAGCAGAGTAACCTTTAAGAGGTATGTGGGAGCAGAGCTGCCTCAACTGATCATGAATAAATGTTGGGGATTTTTATGGGACAATTGATTTACACATCATTACTTCACATTACTCAATGCTTGTGGTCTGATAAGTAAGAAACCTGTTCATAAAAGAGATAATGGGAAATATGTCATTGGGATTCTATGACTGCCTTCATGAGATTGTCATCCTAACCTTTCTGCAATCTACATTCACATGGAATTGGTTTAATTTTTAGTAGTATTTTATTTTTTCAAATACATGCAAGAATATTTTTCAACATTCACCTTTGCAAAAACTTGTGTTCTAAGTTTTTCTCCCTCTTTCCCCCTGTAATAACAAGTGATCTTCCCCAAGAGCCAATATAAGTTAAACATGTGCAATTCTAAACATATTTTCATTTTTGTCATACTGTGTAAGAAAAATCAGATCAAAAAGAAAAAAAAAAAAACAAGCAAACAACAAAAAAGTGAAAATACTATACTTCAATCTGCATTCAGTCTCCATAGTTCTCACTCTGGATGCAGAATTCATTTTCCATCTCAAATCTATTGGGATTGCCTTCAATTAACTCACTGTTGAAAAGAGCCAAGTCCACCATATTTGATCATCATATAATTTCGTGAACAGTGATGTCTTGGCAATGCTCACTTCACTTAGCATCAGTTCATGTAAGTCTCTCCAGGTCTCTGAAATCATCCTGCTGATTGTTTCTTTTAGAACAATATATTTCATTACATTCATATACCATAATTTACTCAGCCATTCCCCAACTATTGAGTATCCACTCAATTTCTAGTTCCTCACCACTACAAAAAGGGCTGCCACAAACATTTTTGCACATGTGGGTCCTTTTCTCTCTTTTATGATCTCTGGGATATAAATCCAGTAGAGACACTTTTGGATCAAAGGCTATGGCAGGAATTGGTTTAATTATGGATGTATTACACAATTCCCACTTGGCAGCTGTTGGCATTTTGTCTTTGCAGAGTGAATTACCTATTTGTCAATATAAACACTTTTACCAAAGTCCAAGTTCTTTCGGTTAAAATAAGGTACAATTATCTTTAAATTAACCTCTATATCAGGAGATACTTAGGTTTGTTTGGAGCATTGTAGATGACAAACAGTTCACTCAATAGGGTTCAGTTGTCAGGAAACAAATACCCAAATTTGCAATATAGGCAGTCATTAGATATGGTAAGATTCCATATAGTCCTACTACTTGTGAACTACAAGGTTTTCATACTATGTTCTAATTTATATTCTTAAAGTTGTATTCATTATTACAGAGGAAAAAAAGTTATTAGAAAATCTGAATGAATTCATTACTAAACAGATTCTAATAAACAGAGTTCCTATAGAGCTCTATCTTCCCATCAGTTTGGAAAAAAGGGACTTAGAAAACTTTTGATAATTTGTGCACATTCATATCTCATGTAAATTTTATAAATCCATGAAGCTTTCTTATCATAATCTGAAGTTTTAAAATACAAACCCAGTTTTCTAGTTACCAAGTCTAAAGGACTACTGATTGCATTTCTGGTTTCAGTTTATTTTTAGGCTTAAAATTTATCAAATGTTCCAGCCACCTGAATTTATGAGCCATAAATACACTTGTCCTTTCTGCTGGAAGCCACCCATTTAGGGTCATGGTTGATTAATGTCTGCTTCACTCCCAACTGTAGGTAAATTTTTTTTCTATTTTTTTTTTTCAGTATATGGACCATCTCTATACAATTCTTATTGTCTTCTAACTTTACCAAAACCAATAATTCTTGATGTGTTAACATCTATATATTTAAATATTTATTATTAACCAAAGAGAGATCACCATGTTTCCTAGATAAATGTTTCTAATATGTGAAGGTTCAAATTCATAAAGCTCTCATAAGTCTTCCATAATGAAAGAGGGTTCTCACCACCCACTACTCTTAATATTTTTAATATAATAGAAGCATCATATGCTAGTTATTCCCAAACATTAATAGCATAGCTTATAATACTTAACTATTATAAATAGCATCAATGTAAACAAGCTTATGAATATTTGAAATGCAAAACATAGCAGCTTAATTCCATCAAATACCAGTTTAATTGAATACATTTACTATGTGAATTTACTAAATGAATACATTTCTACATCAAAAAAACATGCATTTGTTCTGGCATTCTATAATGGTTCCGTTGTTTTTTTTTTTTTAATAAACCAGCAAAATTGTCTATGTAAAGGAAAAAATAAAATATTATAAGAAAAGAATACACAATAAGTAATGCCACCACTGCAAAAATATATTGTTATTCATCAATTATCCACAGCCCAGGTCAACTATACCAGGACTGATAATTGTCCCAACTAATCTTATCAGATCCAACATAATTCTGAACTTTAATTGCTTAAGTCTAACATTGCTCCATGATTCCAGCTTCCTTTTCAAAATCCACATAAAGATACCAGTTTTTGTGAAATTAGGATGGGAAATCATTAGGAAACTCCCTAAAACCTTGAGAAACAATTGTTCATCTTTTAAATGTCTTTTTAAATTGCAAACTTAACAAATGTGAACTGTTTAAAATACAAGCAACAGAAAGAGGATTGTATATGAAATCATGAACCTCTGAAGTATATATTAAATTTAACATGATATAAATTTAACAAAATTGCCCCAACTTACCTGTGCTCCCTTCTGAACTGAGAAAAATTATCATCTCTTCAGAAAGCTTGCTCATCCTAAAGGACGGATAGGGACCCACATATGCAAAAATGTTTGTGGCAGCCCTTTTTGTAGTGGCAAGAACTTGGAAACTTGAGTGGATGCCCATCAGCTGGAGAATGGCTGAATAAATTATGGTACATGAATGCTGTGGAATATTATTGTTCTGTAAGAAATGATCAGCAAGATGATTTCAGAGAGGCTTGGAGAGACCTACATGAACTGATGCTGAGTGAAATGAGCAGAACCAGGAAATCACTGTACACGGCAACAGCAAGATTATAAGATGATCATTTCTGATGGGCGTGGCTCTTTTCAAAAGTGAGGTGAGTCATCTGCATCCAGAGGGAGAACTGTGGGAACTGAGTGTGGACCACAACATAGCATTCTCACTCTCTCTGTTATTTGCTTACATTTTGTTTTCTTTCTTAGTTTATCTTTTTCTCCCTTCTTGATCTGATTTTTCTTGTACAACAAGATAACTGTATAATATGTATACATATATTGGATTTAACATGTATTAGATTACCTGCCAGCTAGGGGAGGGAATTGGAGATAAGGAGGGGAAAATTTGGAACAAAAGGTTATGTAAGGGTCAATGCTGGAAAAATTACCCATGTATATGCTTTGTAAATAAAAAGCTTTAATAAAAAAAAAAAAAGAAAGAAAGCTTGCTCAAATGGAAACAGGTAGAAGCTTTTCTCTCTCTTTTCATTCCAACGTTGATATTATTGTTCAGTTTTGTGAATAACTAATAGTTAGGAAATAGCTTACAATTCAAACCAATTATGTTGCAAGAAATATTTCTTTTTGTCTGTATTTCACTTTCCTATTAGTAAATTTAATTTCTTTATCTTAAACTTTTCTGCTTCCAAATTTTCAATGTATAATTAGATCTAGTTTCTTTTTTTCCCACTGTTTCTGCATATCTTGCAATTTAATTTACTTCTGTGATGGACCCATTTTAAGTGTTTGTTGTTTTAATTTTTAAACATGCTAGTGTTCAAACTGCACTGGCTTCTTTTGGGCTTTTTGCAAAGTTTCTTGAATCAATCGCATAACTTTATTGAGTTTTCTGAAATGAAAACTTCCATATTTCCAGAAAGTTTTATTTTTTTCTATCCATTGTCCTTCAGGTACTACAGTACTATAGTTACAATTAGTTCTGTACATATTTTGCTTCAATGAACTAAATGATCGCGTGCCACCAAATCATTTACCCAATCATTTACTTTTTTCCCCAAAAAAATTTCTTTTCTTATTTTAAAGAGGAAAAATTAAAAGACAGGAGTTACTAGAAGAAAGAGGAAGAGACTAAATAGCTTTTCATAATAAATCAACAATTTGCCTTGAGAAGTGATAAGTAAAAGAAACTTTCAATTTTGGGACTCAAACTGCAAAAATGCTTCTTCAGTATTAAGAGATAACTGAAACCCAGCAGTGCCATTACTGGGTCTGTATCCCAAGAAACTCATAAAATAGGGAAAAGAACCTTCATGTGCAAAAATGTTTGTAGCAGTTCTTTTTTTGTGGTAGCAAAGAATTGGAAAAGGAGTGAAGGCCCATCAAGTGGGGAATGGCTGAACAAGTTGTGGTATGTAAAAAAATAAAATATTATTCTATAAAAAATTGATGAACAAGCTGATTTTAGGAAGGCTGGAAAGATTTGCATGAACTCTGAGTGAAACAAGCAGAACCAGGAATACATTGTACACAATAACAGCAAGAATGTGCAATGATCAACTATGAAAGACTTGGTTTTTTTCAATAGTTCAGTGATCCAAAGCAAACCCAATTGACTTTGGACAGAAAATGCTATCTGTTTTCAGAAAAAGAACTATGAAGATTGTATGAAAACACATGCTATGTTCATTTCTTGTTTCTGTTTTGATCTCTCATGGTTTTTTTTTTCCTTTTGTTCTGATTTTTCTCTTCCAACATGATTCATAAAGCAATTTATATTAAAAACAAATAAATCTACTAGGAAAACCACATATAATTGGAAAATATTTAACAAAATAAATAAAAATTTTTAAAAAGATACAGTACAAGGTTTGAGGGAATCCTTTACCCCAGTCTCCATGCATGAGAAAAAGAGAATAAAAGTAGTTGAATTTCTTAATTTCCATTTTAACAATCTTTAAGTTCTGAGAAACTTCACTATGAAATTCAGTATAAACTTGATTTTTATTCCATTATAATTCACATGTTCATATTCAAAAGTTCATTTTTATTTGATTCTTAAATACATTATCATAAATTTAATCTTAAATGAAGTATGTTTTTTCAATATTTAAATAAAGTATTTTTTAAGTATGTTTTTTTCTCTTGGCAATTAACATCTATTTTAGCCCTGGAGCAGCTAGATTAGGGAAAAAGAAGACTTCCACTTAAATTAGGAAAATTCTTATTTTCCTTTGAAAGTGATTAGCAGGAGTTAATCATATACAAGTGTTTATGATTATAATTTTGTTGTTATTCAGTTGTTTTCAGTGATGTCTGACTCTTCACAACCCCATTTGGGGTTTTCTTGGCAAAGATCCTAAAGTTATTTTGTCATTTCCAAATCATTTTACAGATAAGGAAACTGAGTCAGACAGGGCTAAGTGACTTGCCTAGGATCACACAGTTAGATGTCTGAGGCTGGGTTGAACTGTGGTTCACCTGACTCCAGGCTCAAAGCTGTATCTAACGAGATTAGAATCCTTCCTAGAATCATTCTAAGTATAATAACTTTAAAAATGAATAAGGTATACAAACAATAAGCTGGCAGTATCTTTCTCAGATAGGAAGAAGTAATTAACTTAGTGCTACCTCCTTTTGTGCTACAAGATCATTTTTATATAAATCAGGAAGATGTAATAGAAAGACAGATGGCCATAGCTGACTATAGCCCTGACAGACCAAGAGTTAGCATCCAGGGCCAGGAAATTCCTGGGTTCTCAAACAAAACTAATGGATGCCAGCACTGTCAAGACAAGAAAGCTTGCTGCCTTCCAATAAATCAAAGCTACAGTTAACTTGATTTTAAGATCTTCAGTGAATACCAAAGCCAGCTTACCCACCAAGGACCCAAGACACCTTCAAGCCAAATTCACTTAAATGCAATCACCAGAAATAGACTCCCACACATCAACGGTGGAAAATTCAAAACCTTCCTGCATCCTGTCAGAGGGATCTAGATGGCACAGTGGGTAAAGTTCTGGAATCAAGAAGATCTGGCACTAGCAATTAATTTATCCCTCAAACTCCCAGAATTAGCTTACATCGAGTAGTAAAAACAGGAAAATCCCAGCAGATATTTACCAGGGTCCTTTCCAGAAGAAAGCATCAAGCCAAACTTGATTTTGTTTTGGCAGTCCAACTGAGGCAGTCTGGCAAGGAGTTTAGCCCTCACCAAAATGGGGCCTGGAATGTTGACATGGGAAGACAGCTCCTTCCCACCAATCCTGGTCTTCATAATTTGAGATTAGTCATACAGGTCAGAGTAACAGCACCAGATTTATTGAAGAATTAATTTACCACTCTGCACTCTCTGATTTTACCAAAGTATTTTTATCATTTGTAGCCAAAAGGAAAGGCCCAGGTTATGGATCCACTAACTAATCAGATGTCTTACCCAAATGACCTGAGCTAAGTATACTTGGATAGCTTTTAATTTTTTGAGAACAGAAAAAAATAAATAAGGGTGGTACAAAGTTGGGAGATTAATGAAGGTATACAATGTTGGAAGAAAAATGAAAGTATACAAAATAGTCAGTGAAGCTCAGCAGCTAAGTGGGAGTTTGGGGAATATTCTGAGAAAAAGGTTATATATTCATGAATAATTGATTGCAGCTGTTTGAGTAGGTACTTTCCATTGTTCTAGTTAAAGGCAGAAAGGGTTCTCATGAGAATGAAAATTTCTCACACTCCTTTAGGGTAGCAAGGTCTAGCTAACCTGCAGGGTCCTCTGCAGTAACATCAACCTCTCTAAAAGCACAACAAATTAAAGGCAAGCCATCAGCCCTAATTTTACAAATGCCTAATGATATACCATCTTCCATACTTGTATTATCTATAGTCAATAAACATTTATTATTTATATGAATGTTGAACTAGACATGTCTCACTGTTGGGTATTTAATCATGAAAGTTCCCTCTTTTAGGGTAAGTCAACTTCATTTCTCTTCTTCATGAGAGTTCTGAGACATTGTTTCAGTTAATATAAATGTCATGATGTTCAGTTACATCCACTTTTTCTATGGCCCATTTGCACTTTTTTTGGGCAAAATATACTGGAGTGCTTTGCAATTTTCTTCTTCAATTTATTTTACAGATAAGAAAACTGAGGCAATCAGGTTAAGTGACTTGCCAGTATGTGTCTAAAACTGGATTTGAACTTCCAGACCCAGTGCTCTTCCCATTGCCTACCTGCCTTTAATTAATATAAATAAAATCAGGCTTTATTTGATTTTTACTCTCAAAGGGAAATCTCAAAGACAGGTACACTCATTGATGTGATAGACCTCCATCCAATGTGATTTAAATACAATTAAGTGACTGGGGGGGTTAAAATCACATTAAATGGAGACTGACTACCATTAAGTGACTAGGGGGGCCCACCATAATGCACAGTGATGGACCAAGAATCAGATTCATTTTTGTGAATTCAACTTTGGCCTCAGACACAAGTTGTGTGATCCTAAGCAAGTCACTTAACCCAGTTTGCCTTAATTTTCTCATCTACAAAATGAGCTGGAGAAGAAAATAACAAAGTACTCTGTATCTCTGCCAATAAAACTCCAAATCAGGTCGTGAAGAATAAGATCTGACTGATACAACACAACAACAAGTGATAAGGGATAGTGGATTGGGGAAGAGTTGAGGCAATCGAAGCCCTAGACTAGTAGGAAGGGTCACCTAAACTTAATGTTGAAAAATAGAAAGGATATCAGAGTTAGGCAATCCACCAGAGTCTGTATGGGATACTCTCATGGAGTTGATGGGACAATTTTAGTTGTGATACATAAGTCTCAATACATGTGGATAGGGTGGCCACAACCAAGAATCCCTCAAACCTCATGGCTAGAACTGTGAACTCTGCAGAAGAAATTTGTAAATGAATTGAACAAAACTGATTTCATCTCTCCCCCAACTCCTCTCCTCTTTCAAGCTTCTTTGTTTCTGTCAAAGGCATAGCCATCCATTCTTTGAGCTTTATAATCTAAGAACAGTCTTTGGCTTCTCACTCTCCCTCATCACCATTCATCCAGTCATTCACCAAAACTTGCCATTTCTGCCTTCACAGTATCTCTTGTTTCTGAGCCCTTTCCTCTCCATACAGCCACTACCTTGGTTTAGGCCCTTAGGTCTCTCCCCTAGATCATTGCAAGAGCATCCTAACGAATCTCCTTGCCTTGCCCCACTTCAGTCCATCGTGCACACTGCTGCCAGAGTCATTTACATTATGTCCAGATCTGACCCTGCTCAATCAATTCCACTGGCTCCTTCTTGTCTCTGCTTGGTTGGCTGTAGTCCTTTGTTATTGAAGGGGTCCCCACCATATTGGAGTCAAGGTAGAGTGTGTCTGACTGTGGCTGATCAGATCAATACAAGTTCAAAGACTCTAGGATACGATATAAATTTTTTTTAGACCTCAAAGTCTTTTACAACTTGGTCCTAGTCTGTCTTTTTAACCTGCCTGGAGATTACACCCCCTCCCACAATCTGGGATCCAACTCCACTGACCTCTTTTTCTCACTTAGGGTACTCCATTTCCCATCTCCTTGCTAGTACACGGGCCCTTCCACATACCCAGCATGCACTCCTTCCTTTCCTTTTCATCATTGTTCTTTCTCCCTTGAGATACAACTGAAGCACTACATTAGCTTCTACATCAGCCTTTCCTGATTTTCCTAACTGATAATGCACTCCCTCTGAAACTACCTCCTTTAACCACTTTGTATTTATTCTCCTTATATTTATTCTTTATGTGTGTGTGTGTGTGTGTGTGTGTGTGTGTGTGTGTGTGTGTGTGTGTGTGTATTGATTGTCTCCATTAAAATGTAAGCTCATTGAGGACAAGGACTGTCTCATTTTTGTCTTTGTATTCCCAATTCCTAGTACAGTGCCTGGTGCATAGTAAATGCTTACTAAATATTTTTTTCCATTGATTATAACTTTGCCTCAAAAAAGAAGGGAATATAGGCCTTTTTAAATGAATTTTATTTACAGATCTACATTCTATCTCTCCCATATATCTTTTCCTCCCCAATGAGAAAAGAAGGAAAATAAAATCCCTATTATAAATGTATATAGTCAAGCAAAAAATAACCATTGGATATGTCCCCTCAAAATATGCCTCAATCTGTTCTCTGAGTTTATCATCTCTCTAAAAAGAGGTAATTTTCATGTCTCATCTTGAATCCTCTGGAATTATGTTAGAGCATTGTGTTGATTGGCACTCCTAAGTCTGAGTTGTTTATCCTGACAATATTGCTGTCATTTTATAAATTATTTTTCTAATTCTTTCCATCTCAGTCAGTATCAACTCATACAAATCTTTCTTCATTTCTCTGACCCTATCCCCTTCATTATCTCTTACAATATAATAAAACACTAATGTACCTTGGGGGGGGGAGACACTGAATATGGGAACTTATGAGATGTGGGGGTTACTTATTGCTTCTTTCCTTTTAATAAAACTTTCTTTTGATGGATGATTATGGAATATGTTTTCAAGTAGAAAATTTGTACCGTCTCTCAAGATGTCCAGCAGATAGATTTTTTTTTAAACTACAGACCATATCAACAATGCTCCAAAAGCTATCAAACTGTATATATTCTTCCACACAGAGCTACAAGTGCTAAAGCCCTAAAGAGATCAAAGAATAAGGATAGGGTCCCATATGTACAAAAATGAATGGATGCCCATCAATTGGCGAATGGTTGAACGGGCTATGGGATGAATATAAAGAGATACTCTTATGCCATAAAAAAATAATGAATAGGATAGTTTCAGAAAACATGGCAAGATTTGCATGAACTGATGTAGAATGAAGTAAGCAGAACCAGAATAATAGTTTATACAATAACAACAATGTTATAAAAGTAATGAACTTTGAAGACTTAGTAACTAATTGTGACCAACCACAAATCCAGAGGACGCATGATGAAACATGTTGTGCATTTCCAGATATAAAGCTAGTGAATTCAGAGTGCAGATTAAAATATATTTTATTTTATTTTTTTTTTTTTTTGGACATGGGTTATGCAGGGATTTCTTTCACATGACAGATATATATAGATATAGATATAGATATATTTGGTTTTTGTTTGTTTTTGCTGAGGCAATTGGGATTAAGTGACTTGCCCAGGGTCCCACAGCTAGGAAGTTTAAGTGTCTGAGGTCACATTTGAACTCAGGTCCCCTGACTTCAAGGCTGGTGCTATATACATTGCATCACTTAGCTGCCCCATATGTATATATTTGCAATGGATTTTGTTTTTCTTGTCTTCTCAATAGATGGGAAATGGGAGAGGGAGAGGGAAATAATTTGAACTGAAAATAAAATGGAATTTTAAAAAAAACAACAACACTTTTTTTGTTTTTTAAAAAGTCTATATTTTTTTTAATGTTTTGGGGTTTTTTTGCATCACTGTCACTTTTTAGTAATTTTACCTAACAGAATCTCATTTGTAACATTTTCTCCCTTCCCCCAACTCCTCATCCTTCCCCCTAACCGCTCTTCTCCCACAATAAAAAGCCCCCAGCAACACAAACATATCAATTATGGCTCACTGTAGACAACATTCCATATTTTTAGTCCACCTCCTGAGAGGAGGGAAATGTTTTGTCCAGCAGACAGCATATCCCCATATTTGTGAAGGAAAACTCAAGCCAAGAAAAGTGCAACATTGCCCCAAATCTACCCAGACATATCTCACTGTTGGAGGATCTTAGACACAGAGGTAAGAAGGTAACTCCCTTATAACTCCCTTAATACAGAAGATCAATAGTTCTGGAAGAGAGAGCTGGTGGGCCTTCCTAACTCTTTACCTTATAGATAATCTTATTCCCCTTATAGGAATCTTGCCATTTTTAACTCAAAGCAGCCACCATTAGGAAATAGAGGAGAGGCTAAAGTTGTAGATATGGATAAGATGGGGAAGAAAGCACAAAATTAAAATGAGATGGTCTCTTCCTGCCCTCTGCAAACCAGCCACCAACCCCCACTAATTTACCCAGGGGAGTGAGGATTGGATGTTTTTCAAAGGTGTTGACAAGGATCTGGTTCCTGGCAGATAAGTCAGTGGGGAATGTCCCAGATGGGCAGCCAGGGAAGACAAAAAGTTGTCTTTTCTCCATCTGCAGCCCCAGCAAATGTCTTGGCACAAAATGTTACAGTACCCACGAGCCTTTCATTGTTCATGCCTGGGGCTGCTGTCTCCGGTCAGACGAGTTATGGAGCATTCTATGGGATTCAATGAAAAAGAACACACAGGTCAGTATTTTCCTTCACGTGACAAGATCAGACACTGACTAATGCCCAATTTCAGCTCACACACATGCATTATTGCCAAGAGTTTGGCTTGATCCAATTCAGGAAGATCATGATGAAATGGAAAGAATGCTGGACATCAAATCAGAAGGTCAGAGGTCTAGTTTAGGTTTTGCCATTTGTTGTAGGTAGAAATGTGGACAGATTGTCTCCTCTCTCTCTCAGCTTCTATGTTTTCATCTATAAAATAGTGTTCATACACTTACACTAGATATCCTATTGTCGGGAAAGTACTTCCACCAAAAGATGGTACATAAGGTGTAGCTATCAGGAAAACTACTTATGGCATATGCTTTGAGCCATGATAAGTAAGAACATTCTAAAAGATGAGGGAGGTCTTATAATCATAGCTTTATCCGTAGAAAATACATCTGTAAATGATTTACATTTATAGATGATAATGATAACATAGAACACATAGGTAGGAAGTAGTGAAAGCCTCATTACCTTCATTTCCTCTCTGTTTTCCTCCCCTCCTACACTGTCCATTTTTTATTGTTCATTACTTTCTCTACCAGAATTTCCCCTGTTTACAGAATTTTCAGTCACACTGCTAATAAATGGCAAAACTGGAATTTAAACTCAGACCTTGTAACTCTAGGGCAGGGGTCTATCTATTTCATCATGCCTGAATCAAATCCTTATCAGACTACATCTATCACTCAATTAAAAAAAAAAGCGATTAAATAATTGTTTATTAGGGTCAGGAACTGCTAAGCACTAGGAGACTAAGAGAGGCAAAATACACAAAACAGTCCCTGCCCTCAAGAAGCTAAAGTTCTAATAAGGGTAGTGATAACATAAAAGGGGGATGGGAGAATAGGGAAGACTTCCTGCAGAAGATGGCAATTAAGGTGAGTGCTGGAAAAGGGCAGAAATGTCAAGAGGTGAAGATGAGAATGAGCCAGTGAAAAGTCCTGGAAGAGAATGTCAGGGTGAAGAGCAGCAAGTATTATTGGACACCAGAGTCTATGGTGGGAGCAAAGGCTGAGAAGATGGGCAAGGGAGGAAGAGCATTGAAGGCCCTCTTTAGTCCTGTAGGCCATTGGGAGACGCTAGAATGTTATAAGAAAAAGGCAATGATAAACCAGAGCACATTCAGAGCAGTTGACCTTCGATGTGAGGAGGCTCAAAAACATATTTTCGGGACATCCACTGAGAAGACGGGATGTTTGTGCCTGGTGAACAGGAAACTTGAAGGGCTATTTGTTATAGAGGAGTTGTACAAATTTCAGTCCAAAATCAAGGAGAATTTTCTGACAACCCAAGTCCATGTAGAATAGAAGGAAGACATGGAGTCAGAAGAGAAACTATTTTGAATTTCATATTTATCATCTATTTGTGACATTGGACAATCCTCTTCTCTGAACCTTAGTTTCCTCATTTGTCAAATGAGGTGATGATTTTTTTAAAATAGGATATGATATGGGTAATGGTAATGATATACTTCAAAGGGATGTCAACCAGTCAATAAGCATTTATTAAGCACCTACGTGCCAAGACTGGGCAAAGCATCAGAAGTCATGAGGAAAACTCTTTTCAAACCTTATAAGTACCCCACATATTATTTATTTATTTATTTTTTTCACCCTGAGGCTGGAGTTAAGTGACTTGCCCAGGGTCACAGAGCTAGGAAGTGTTAAGTGTCTGAGATCAGATTTGAACTCTGGTCCTACTGAATTCAAGGGCTGGTGCTCTATCCACTGCACCACCTAGCTGCCCCACCCTACATATTATTCTAAAAGCCATGGGCTGCCTCATAAGATAATGGATTCACTGTCATTGGAGGTCTTCAGGTAGACTGATCACTTTTAAGGGTTATTACTCAAAGGATTCCCATTCAGATACAAATTAAACTGAAAGACCTATAAATAAAAGATGGTGATTTGGAAAGGGGGAATCATCTCTTCGGAAACACAGACATAATACTGAAAAACAACAAGGATCACAAATTAGGGCAGCTACACAGTGCAGTGAATAGATCTTTCTAAATTCAAATATGACCTCAGATAGTTTCTAGTTATGTGACCCTAGAAATGTCATTGAAAAAAAGGATTATTAATAACCAATGATTTGAGGAAATTCAATTTTCCCCTTTTTGTTTTTCCCTCATTTCAAGTCTCTTGAAGGTTGAATTAATCTTGTTTTCTATCCAGACCTCACTCAAGTGGAGAAATCATTGTGTTCTACTCAGGTTTAGATAAGGAAAAGTTATTTGAATAGATTACCCAAGACTCGGGGTAACTTGGAAATAAATGATATAATTATTGTAATATTCTCTCATTGTTAACCAATTGTAGTTGACTACCATCCTTAGGAATTTCTAATAAGCATATAAGCCTTGAGCCCTTCACCGTCATTGTCTTTGCTTTGAGAGATGGCCAAATGACCGTGCTATTATTAAAATGCTGGCATTATTAACAAAATGATTAAATTACCCAGAAATTATATCTCTCAAATATTTTTAAATGCTGTATCATTTGACGCTGTTAGCTCAGTTTCCTCATGTGTAACATGAGCTGGAGAAGGAAATGGCAAACTGCTCCAGTATCTCTGCCAAGAAAATCCCAAAGGAGCTCATGGAGTCAGACGTGATTGAAAGGGCCGGACAACAACAAGGATCATGAATTTCTCCACCCCACCTCAGTCCATGAAGTATCCTATCGCCAACCCCTTACCCTATGTACCCTGGTGCAACTCTCTTGGCCCCACACCAGAGCCTTGTTGCCCTCTAGAAGTCTGTTCCTCTTGGAGTCAAGACTCAGCATCTAGTTACCTCTGTCCCTGTCTATCGGACTTGGAACAAGTTATTGAGCAAGACTTGGTACAACTCTGAGGTTCAACCTCCTCACCAGCAAAATAGAAATAAGAACAGACCCAGGCAATGTCACAGGTGTTTGTAAGGATCTGATTCTATAATGATTATTCACATTTCCCTGGTGATGAGGATACTTTCCCAGCTACCAGCACAAGTGTTACATCTTACAGATTGGGAAATTGAGCTTCAAAAAGTCTAAATGGGGGCAGCTGGGTGGTGCAGTGGATGGAGCACTGGCTCATGAAGAGCTGAGTTCAAATTCAGACTCAAACACTTACTAGCTATGTGACTCTAGGCAAGTCACTTAACCCTGTTTGCCTGGGGGGGGGAAAAAAAGTCCTAACCTAACCTCAGTTACAGCTAGTAACGCCTTAGACCCTCACCATTCAGCTCTGGGCTTCTTCCTCAGAGAGGAGCCAGCCCCCACGCCTGGAGCACTCTGCCTGGCTCCTTTCAATCCCATCCTCAACGGGAAGCCTTCCCAGTCCTCTTCATTGCAGGGACTTACTTCTCTGCGGTTATTTCCCACTTACCCAGCACAGAGCTTACTTGTATGTATTGTTTGTATTTTGCCTCCCCCTTAGATTGAAAGCTCCTTGAGGGCAGGGGCTGGTTTTTGCCTCTTTTTGTGTCCCCAGTGCTTAGCATAGGGTCTGCACTAATAAATGTTTATTGACTGACCAAATGGAACTGAACTTAAACCTGAGTCCCTTTGCTCCGGTGTTTCCCCACTACACAGCTAATAGACGTAAGGCACTTGGTAAACTGTCATTGTGTGATGCAGTTGTGTCCCACTCTTTGTGACCCCATCTGGGGCTTTCTTGGCAGAGATCCGGGAACGGCTGGCCATTTTTAGCCCCTGTTATAGATGGGAAACTGAGGCAAACAGGGTTAAGCGGCTTGCCCAAGGTCACACAGCTAGGAAGTGAATGAAGCTGGGTGAGTCTTACTGTCTTCAGACCCAGCGCTCTAACCACTGGGCAGCTCAGCTGCTCCAAAATATTACACAAATGTGTTAATACAGTTGTAAGGCCATACGAGAAGCTCAGCTGTTCAGACCAGAAAGCTATAGGCTCCTGGTGAGAGTTCCGCAAATCGCAGAATGAATACCCAGGGAGAAGGGAATGTGGATATAAGAAGCATAATGTTGTCCCTGCTTTTGTAGAAAGTGATAGAAATGAGCATCAAGTGAGAGCACATTCATAGAAGAGGGCTCTAGATCAGTCTCCAGCTCTGTGTGTGTGTGTGTGCGTGTGTGTGTGTGTGCGTGTGTGTGTGCGTGTGTGTGCGCACACACACTTACAGGAGACCTGCAGACGAAAACTCCAGTTGTACACTGGTTTTAAGTGCCTGGCTTCCTACTCTTGATATGGAGCTCTTTGTTTCCTTGCACAAAAGACTTATTAGTGCAATGAAAAGGAAACTCATAAATATATAACTCTAAGTGTGGCAACAGCCCTATTTGACTTGCCGATGTTTCCCAAAGTAGGAATGAGCACAATGTCTGCTAGGAGAATTCGGCCATCAAACCCACCTTGTGGGCCTCCTTAGAGTAGGGGCAGAACTAAGGAGCCGTCAGGAGGAGCCTAGCTAACTGAGCAACAGCATTGGAAAGCACAGTGGTCGGGGAAGAGCAGAGATAGCTGAGGTCCGGGGGCTGCCTCAGGAAGGTGGGGGAGGGAGCTGAGCCTAATCTAGACCGGCTTGTGCTGTCATGTAGCCCTCCTCTGGGAGTGCTGGAGGCCCGAAGATAAGCAGAGGCTCCTGTGGCACTGCCGGGAAGGGTCGTGGGAGTCAGGGTTGCCTTGGTATCTTTAGTCAGAACCATAGTACAGAAATGGTAAGGCACCGAAGTGCTCCCACACTCTGCGGCAGAGAAAGTGCTGAGAACAGGGCAAAGGACTCCCTGTTGTCACAGGGGCTAAAACAGTCTTAGGGATAAGGAACCAAAGGAGAGAGAGACAGGGAGAGACAGAGACAGGGAGAGAGACTAAAACTGAGACAGCAGCAAGGAGAGAGAAACAGAGTAGATAGAAACAGAGAGAGACAGGAACAGACTGAAACTGAGACAGTAACAAGGAGAGACAGAGACAGAGATAGAGAGGGAGGAGACAGAGAGACACACAGAGAGAAACAGAGACAGGGACAGGGAGAGAAAAAGAGAAACAGACTGAGACTGAGACAGTAACAGGGAGGAGACAGAGAGACAAAGATTGAGAACAGAGACTGAAAGAGACAGAGACAGCAACAGGAAGAACAGAGATAAAGACAAGGAGAAAAAGAGACACAGACTGGGAATGACAGGCAGAGAAAGAGAAACAGAGAGGGGAGAGACAGAAAGGGGAGGATTGCAGAATACTAGAGATCAAAGGGACCTCAGAGGTCATCTACCCCTCATTCTACAGACAGGAAACTAAAGCCTGAAGATGCTGAAGGGCTTTCAGGCATCTCAATGTCCTTTTTACAACACGATTTCTATGACCTTGGAAAAACCTTTATAGGTTTCAAGTTCCTCCTCTATTAAATGAGGGTCACGTTTGTCCTTCTGACCTCAGAAAGGGATTATAAAAAAAGTGCTCTGTAAGAAGCCATCAGGGCAGACCCCCATGACTGTATTATCCACACTCCACTCCCAGACTTCTCTTTTCTCCTGGACAATGGTCTCCATCCAGACTCCCCTTGGGTCGGACTCAGCAACTCACCTCAGACAGAGCCAGACACCGGGGTCTACATTGTCAGCCCAGTTATTTCTTGATATTTCTTTATCACTTCATTGGCCTTCAGGGTCAAATGGGTGAGGATGTGATGGAGACTGGAGAAATGAAGATGAAACTGAGCTTCAAGATCCAGCTTCTCCCCTCTCTTCCCTTCTTCTTCATCTTCCTCCTCGTCCTCCTCCTCATCTGAGCGGGTGATCTTGGCCTTCCACTTGTCCCTGGGTAGCAGCCCATTGTCCACATCTATTCGGATGGATTTGAGCATAGTGTAGTAGCTGTAGAGGTCATGGATACCTGCCTCACCGGCAGGGGTCTCGTGGCCCGGGTCTTCCAGGGCTACGTCCCTCAGGAGGCTGGGGATCATGATCACCTGCTCCATGTTCCTCACGGTAGCTGAATACCTGTCCATGACGGTAAGCAGGCAGTTCTGGGGGTAGGGCTTGTTTAGGACCTGCATCCTTGGGTCTTCCAGTGTTACTGCTCTAGGAGATGCTTGAAGATTTGCAAATAGCCTGGTTATTTATAGGCTGTTCTCCAAGGTTCAGGGTTATCTGGGGGCAGGAGGGAAGAGGCTGACAAAGGGCACTGGAGAGTGGAATGGATTAATCTTAGCCAGTGGATAAACACCTCGCTATCTCTAACCAATCTGAAGAACTCCAGAGTAGGATCAGGTGACTGAGCCATTCTGGTCATGATAAAGCAGATGGCCATTCTCTCCCTGGCAACCTTCTGCTTGTAAACAGAAGACCAGGGCTTCTGGCCAGCATGCCCTGTGTTCTGAGCTATGTTGCAATACAGTGATGATGGAAGATTTTACATTGCATGCAATACATCAGCCTGGGATCAGGAAATCTTTCCTGATCAAATCTGATAATACTTTCCCCCACTCTATTACTATTTCCTTGGCAAATGAGCTCATCTTAGCATTTTTATCTGAAAAATTAGGGAACCGAATTAATCAGAGGTTTGGAACCTTTTTTTGTGTCTTGGGCCTCTTTGACAGTCTGATGAATTGGGTTCTTATCAGAATCATATTTTTAAATGCATAAGACAAAATACATGAGATCTCATAATAAAATCATGACAGTGAAATATAGTAATAAAATAGGGGAAAAATTACAAGTTCACAGAAGCCAGGTTAAGACCCTCTGAACTAACTGATTTTAATGTCTCTCAAGCTCTAATGTGCTGTAATTTTGGAAGCAGATGAACACTGAGTACTTTGACGCAGCAAGACTGGACACTGGGGGAGGTCCATTCCAGCTTGAGCATTCTATCCTTTTAGTCCCTAACAATCCTAATATGCTGCATCCCAATGGTCTTCCAAGGTCTATCCATGTAAGTATATATATATGTGTGTGTATGTATCTCTCTTTCTCTTCTCCCTCTGTCTCTCTGTTTTTATCTCTATCGTCTCTCCACCTTTGTCACTTTCTTATCTCTGTCTCCCTCTCTTTCTCCCTCCTTTCTTCCCTTCCTCTCCCTTTCTCCCTCCCTCTTTCTTCCCTCCTTCTCTCTCTCTCTGTTTTTCTGTCTCTCTTTCTTTGTCTCTGTCTCTGTCTCTCTTTCTGTTTCCCCTAATTCTCCTAATTTAGGACCTAAGGTCCTGAATAACTAACTTTTTATAATCATAGAGTCTTCATAGTACTGATGGTCCATGACCATCAGCATAAAGGCTATAAAAAATACTATTCAAAATTCCAAACGTTTCAGCTATTATTATTATTATTTTAATCTCAGCAATAATGATCTTTTTTTTTTTTTTTTTTTTTTTTTTTTGCAAGGCACCAGATCACAAATGGGCAGAGAAGCATCTCTCATACATGGCCCCCAGGCCATGTGCTGCCCACAATATTCTGAGTCACCTAAACCAGATTAAAATGGAATTGGAAAATATTTGAAAAAAAAATTATAAATGCAACACAACATAGATAATTGTTATTGTTGAGCTCTTTGTGGCCCTATTTGGAGTCTTCTTGGCAGAGATTTCCATTTCCTTCTCCAGTTCATTTTGCAGATGAGGAACCTGAGGTAAATATGATGTGGGTTGTGGTCCCTTTAAGAAACTAATCCTTTCAGATTGATTTATTCCTTTCTGATTCCCAGCCCCCACCTAGTTATTGCTTTTTTTTTTTTTTTTTGGAGGCTGGGGTTAAGTGACTTGCCCAGGGTCACAAAGCTAGGAAGTGTTAAGCTGCTGCTCTATCCACTACACCACCTAGCTGCCCCTAGTTGATGTATGATCAATTCAAGAAGCTAGGACTTTTGATTCGCAAATCCTGTCAAAAGCACCCTTTTGAATTCCAATAGGAGATCTGAGCCTGTCCCAGCCCCCAGGGCATCTGAGCCAACTTGGGACACCACCCAAGGGCCCTTTTAGCTAAATCTCTCATTATAAAAGAGCCAAACTGGAGCCCTCTCTTTGCAGAGTTTCTTAACATGGCAGCCTTATGCCTGACATGCCAAGGATCTCTGTCCACTGGAATCCTATTTCCCGTGCCCCTTTGTCTCTACCTTCATCTTTTACTAACTAGACTTTAACTTTACTTCCAAACCTCATAATAAACCTCCTTTATCAATCTAGGTTTTCAGGTCTGTAAATTCTTTTACAGGAGACTCTTGCCCTGCTACTAGACCTCATTTAACTCTGTATCCTTGTGCTGAATCCAAAGAGGTTGCAGGGGAGCTCTATTTGACTCCTGTACCCTGAACCTGCCACTAGACTTCAATTAAACCTAATTTCATTCTAGACCTCATCCAATAGACTGAAGTGACTTGCCCAGAGTCACACAGCTAGTGAGTGTCTGGGGCCAGATCTGAACTCCATTAGATGAGTTTTCCTGATTTAAGCCTGGCATTCTATTCATGTGCCAGCTAGCTGCTCAACTTATATTACATTTCAAAACTAAATCAATTTGTGGGCTGGAGAGATACTTACGGATGGATTAGTGGTCCCCATTTCTATTCAACTGTGACTTCACTGTTCTAACAGTCCGTGGGTTGAGTCCACTGACTCTCAAGCTTCTCATTATAGAGGCCCCAGACCACTGAAGTGGTCTTATACAGGTATATCCTTTCTAATGCCATTAATTGTTTTCATGAAAATAATCCACATATGGGACAGCTAGATGGCACGGTGGCCAGAACACTGGCCCCTTAGACACTAACACTTACTAGCTGTGAACCCCAGCCAAGTCACTTAACCCCAATTGCCTCACCAAATCAAAAAACTTCTTTATGGAAGTAGTTAGTTCTTTAGGAACAATTTAATCAATGGGATGTTGCTGGGAAGGGAGTTGAATAGAAAACTTTCAGGAGAAGGAGGTGATGGGGTCATTCACATCTAGATTGAACTTTAAGGTTTCCAAAGTGCTTTTTACATATGATCTCCTTCAATCTTCATGATGACCTTGATAGGTAGGCTATAATTATGCTGATAAATTATACTGATGTAGAAATGAAAGTTCAAGGATTAAGGGAGTGGCTCAGAGTCACACAGCCATTGTTATTATTATTGTTTGTCCTTCATTCTGGAGGAGGGCCAGAATATCTGGGAGGTGATGTCAGAACATGCAGGTGAATTCAATTTAAGTGAAGGAGGGCTGGGCAAGGTCACCTGCCTCACCTTCCCCTCCAGAACCACTGGGTAAGATTCACATATTAACAGATACGTGGGTGATGTCAAGTAATTACAATGATTATTGTCCACTGAAGTACAGAAGATGTATTGTCTGTGACCTTCCTAAAATCTGGCATCCAGAACTAGACTTGGGATTCTAGATGGGCTCTAACCAGGGCAGAATCTTATTATGTTTTTACTTCTCATCTTCCTCCAAGGACATGTCATAAAAAGGTAGATGTCTGAACACAGGTTGAAGCCAGTTGACTCCTCTTCTTCCCCTAAGTCAGGTCTGTCCCTACATTGCTTCGCTTCTGGGCCATGACCCCAGTCTCGAATCTTGGGACCACCAGATATCCAACCTGACTTTTGGAGGCAAGCTGAAATGCTGAATTTAGACGCAAGAGATCTGGTTGACTCCCCAAGGACCAGGTGCATGCACTTTTAAAATCATTTCACTTTCCTATATTATCTACAAAATGAACTGATGACACTGCCTCTGCCTATAATCTTGGAGTTGTTGAAATAACTGAAAATAATGTGAGCAAAAATTTTGTAAAAGTTGTAAAAATCAATGAGCAAATAGAAAAAGTTATTTTCTCTCACCAACTGGGATTTTTGGAGTAAATGTGCATGTTTCTCTTAGAGCAGAAAAGATTTAAGGAAGATATGAGCTAGTCTTAAAATATCTCAAAGTTTTTTTTGTCTGTGTTTTCTTTCATAATATGGCTTACATGAAAATATGTTTTGCATGACTACACACACACACACACACACACACACACACACACATATATATATAACCTATGTCAGACTGACTTCTCAATGAAAGGAAGAAGGGAGGGAGGGAGAGAATTTGGAACTCAAAATTTGAAAATAGAATAGGTTAGAATTGTTTTTACATGTAATTGGGAAAATAAAATATTAATTTTAAAGAAAAACATCTAAAAGGTTGAAATGAGGTTTTTCTGGGTGGTTTCAATAGGGAGAACAGGACTACAGGAGGCTGGAAGAGGGAGAGAAGTCATAGAAAAGTAGATAAAAGGCAATTAGGAAGAACTTTCTTATAATAATAAGTTTTCAAAAATGAAATAGGCTGCCTTGTGAGAAAGTGAGCACTTCATCAATTGAGGTATTCAAAGACAGGCGAATGAATAATTGTCAAGAACAATATAGAAGCAGGAAACTGGACAAGGACAATTTAGAGCTATAAGTGACCTTAGAGGCCATGGAATCCAATTCACTTATTTTTTACATGAAAAAAAACTGATGTGTAAGGAGGTTCAGTGATTTGCCTAATCATATATCTAATAAATGTCTCAGGTGAGATTACAATTCAGATCTTCTTGCCAATAAGTCCACTACCCAATCGATTATGCCAAAATGTTTCTAATGTAGTCCTCTAAGCTCTAAGGTTGCAAATACCCCATAGAGGATTTATGGAAGGATTCATAAACCATAACTTATCAACCATTCTCTAACTAATGTGTATCCACTCAGCTCCCAGTTCCTTGCCACTATAAAAAATGATGCTACAAATACTTTTTGTACCTGTGGGTCTCTTTCCCTCCTTTAGGATCTCTTTGGGATATAATCCCAGTAGAAACACTGCTGGATCAAAGGGTATGCACAGTTTTTGAGCATAGTTCCAAATCGCTCTCCAGAGCGGTGGATGTGTTCACAATTCCACCAACAATGTATCAGTGTCCCAGTTTTCCCACATCCCCTCCAACATTCATCATTATCTTCTCCTGTCATCTTAGCCAATCTGAGAGGTGTGTAGTGGTACTTCAGAGTTGTCTTAATTTGCATTTCTGTAATCATTTGTGATTTAGAACATTTTTTTATATGACTAGAAATGGTTTTAATTTCTTCATCTGAAAATTGTCTATTCATTTTCTTTGGCTATTTTATCAGTTGGGGAATGGCTTGTATTCTTATTAATTTGAATCATACTTCTCTATATTTTGGAAATAAAGCCTTTATCAAACACACTGACTAAAATTTCCTACCCAGTTTTCTGCTTCTTTTCTAATTTTAGCTGCTATGGTTTTGTTTGTGCAAAAGCTTTTAATTTAATGTAATCAAAATTATTCATTTTTTTCCACAGTGTTTTCTAGTTCTTTCACATAAATTCTTTTCTCCACAAACCTGACAGGTAGACTATCCCTTTTTCTCCTAAATCACTTATAGTATCACCTTTTATGTCTAAATTATGAACCCATTTCAAGCTTTTCTTGGTATAGGGTGTAGGGTACTAGTCAATGCCTAGTTTCTGCCATACTATTTTCCCAGCAATTTTTGCCATATAGTGAGTTCTTAGAAGTTGGGATCTTTGAGTTTACCAAACACTAAATTACTATAGTGATTGACTATTGTGTCTTGTGAACCTAACCTGATCCACTGATCCATTACTCTATTTCTTTTTCTTTCTTTTTTTTTTTTTAAAGGCTGGGGTTAAGTGACTTGCCCAGGGTCACACGGCTATGAAGTGTTAAGTGTCTGAGACCAGATTTGAACTCAGGTCCTCCTGAATTCAAGGCTGGTGCTCTATCCACTGCGCCACCTAGCTGCCCCCACTATTCTATTTCTTAGCTAGTATTAAATGGTTTTATAATATAATTTTAGGTCAGGTACAGCTAGACCACCTTATTTTGTATTTTTCCCATTAATTCCCTTGAAATTATTGACCTTTTCTTCTTCCAGATGAATTTTATTATTTTTTCTAGCTCTATAAAGTAATTATTTGACAGTTTGATTAAAATGGCAATGAATAAGTAGATTAATATAGGTACAATTATCATTATATCAGCTCAGCCTACCTTCAAGCACTTGACATTCTTCTAATTGTTTAGATCTATATTTATTTGTATGAATAAAGCAATTATTTAAAAATTATTTATTGAATTTTAGAAATTTAAATTTATTTTTAAAATAAAATTTTTAACATTTTAATTTATATTTTTTAAAAAATTAATATTTATTAAAATATATTGAAATGCCCAAGTAGTTTTACTAGTTTTGTTTTTATGTTTAATGCTTATATCTACATGATATTTTACATATATATATCTATATATAAATATAGATATATATATATATATGTAGAAGGGCATTTCTACATGAAAACAGAATTTTGTCCCTTTGTCTATCAAGAGTCAAATCAACAAGCATTTATTATGTGGTTGTCACTGTGCTAAGCACCAGGCATACAACTATAAGAAAAATAGCCCTTCTAATAAGTGAAGATGTCTTATAAAAGGAAGCCCAGAAAGTTGGGAGCAGAAGTAGCTGAGGCCAGAGTCAGAAGGACTCTGTCAGCTTTGCTTCAGAAGGAAGGTTTCACCAATGGAGAAGGGGCCCAAGGGGGAGGAAGGATCTTCCAGGGTGAGAAGACAGCTGAGATGGGGTTCGGTGAAGTCCATATTCTTGTTAGAGTGCTCTGCACATTTCCTGGCATGTGGTAGGTATTATATAAACGTCTGTTCTCCCTAGCTCCCCTTCTGCCCATTTCCCTCACTCTGTGGTGTTTCAGACCACATCAGCCACTTGATGAGTTAGGGTCAAAGCCCTAGAGGTTTGGGGGCAGCACTGAGGACCTGCCCTGCCTGGGGCCCTGATGTCCTGACTGTGGACTTTGCACAAACCCGGCTGGGAGACGTGAGAGCTAAACATTCAAGGCCTTTCAGGCTCCCTGCCAGGGCTTTCCTGAGAGGGAGAGGTCACTGAAAGCAAACTCTTCTGATGGAATGATCCAACTCAAACCCATCCCCCCGAAAAAAGGCTAGTCATCAATTAAAATGTGAAGTGCAATTGCTTTTAATGTAATTACTTAGGTTACATTCATAGAATCCTAGAATGTCAGAGCTAGAAAGGCCTTAGAACCCACGATGTCAGAGCCGGGAGGGACCTTAGAACACAAAATGTCAGGGCTAGAAGAGCCCTAGCATGTAAAACATAAAACCTTAGAAAATAAAATGTTAGGGGCGGAAGGCCAATTACAGACAGATTACCTAGCCCAATCTGTTCATTCTAGAAAAAGAGTAAAGAATGGCCCAAGAAGGAGGCTACTTGACCATTCGGTGAGTGGAGGAGTTTAGATGGGAGTTCAGGTTTTCTGAGCCCCACTTCTTAGGACCTTACAGAGCCTTACTGATAGGGGGTGTTTCTGTAGTGGTTTACTGTGACCAGGCACTTCTCTCTACACAAATCTCATTTGATCTTCACAAGAGTGAGATTGGAAGCATATTATTATCAGTATTTTACTAAGGAGGGAACTGAGAGCCAGGGAGAGGAAACAACATGCTTCAGGCCACAGACAGGCTGCTGGCAACTTGGGGCCAGCCAGGACTTAATCCTCTCCCAGTGGTATTGAGTTACCTCTTCCACAGTACCGAGTTACTTCTCATCTACTTGGTGCAAAGCCCTTTGGGGCCTTGTTTGGGGAGCACAGCTAGTCAGCTTTCCAGAAGCACAGAGCTAAAACTCTGCAGGAGGTGGGGCTAGGAGCCCGAGAGGGAAGGGGCCATTCCTTGGGTCAGACTGTGGGACCAGCAGTCTATTCTGCCCTGGCGAGGTCTGGCCCTGTGCTCAAACAGGAATAAGGATGTAAGTGATTTTCCGAGAATTCCCTTAAGAACCTAAAACAAAAGCTCAGTGTGAACTGAGGAAAGGCTGAAAAAAAGGCGACTTTCCCTCTTCTGCCCCTGTTCCCCCCCCCCCCCCCTCTGCTTCTTCAGTAACATTCTAGGAACTTATAACTCTCTCAGGCTGACACAAGGTAAGATCTTCTTCAAAAACACCCAGAACAGCTTCATGGCTTTCACTACACACAGTGATCACAGTTGGGAAGCCTAATATGTTATATAGTAAGGTGGTGGACGTGGAGTCAGTAGTCCTGAATCTGACTCTTGGTTGTTTGACCGGGAGTGCAACATTTGTCTCTGAGCTCCATTTCCCTCACCCACATGTGGCTTCATCCAAAAGGGCCCAGAAAGTCCATCTCCAGAAAAGAGGCTTTTGTTCTAGTCCCACAGAGAACTAGCCTTATGTGGGGTGGTGGTCTAACTCCACAGGGGAGAACCAGGCTTTTCTCACATTTATTGGCTCATTATCCTGGACAGGAACTCTAGGGAAATCTCTAAAACAAAACTTTGGTGTAGCTCCTGTTTAAGGGCTCCCTGAAAGGTAATAACAGGTCCTTTCTAAGAAAGATTTTTAAAGTACAAAATAGATAGCAGGGATAGATTAGCTATTTCTTTCCTCCACCATAAAAGAAATTCTTCAAGCACAAAAGACTCAAACACTCCTTTAAAGAATACCTAAAAGCATAAAATCATTAACTTGTAGCTCTCTTCTCAGAATTGTTTTTGAAAGTATAAAATAAAATACAAAAAAGGAGCCATCATTATTGGATTAAAGATGTATTTTTGCTCTATCCAGGTTCATGGATCCCTTAACCCTGATGAGGTCCTGAATGGTGTATTGGACAGAGAGAAACTAAAGAATTGATCCCTGAGACAAGCAGGAAGAAGTCACTGATAGAGATCAGGGAGGTCATCAGTCTGAAATTCAAGTTAAGTGAAATCCCTGAGACCCACCCTCTGTAGGGGCCTTGAGAAGGCTCACTTTGCCATTGATGAGGTTCAGGGTGGTGTCCCCAAATGATGAGGTTTGGCGCAGGGCAGGAAGTTGTGGGAATCCCTTTGGTTGGCACAGGGGTCCTACATAAAGGAATTTACGAACCCAAAAAGCTGGACTAATAAAAAGAAGTTTATTATTGACATTGGGAAGTCAGCCTTTGCTATGCATGAATAGAAAGGCTGAATTCCTTGGTGGTATGGTCCCAACAGAAAAGTAAAGTTTCTAGCAGAGAAATTCTGACAGAGAGGTATAAAGTCTTGTTAGGGAAATAGGTGAGGAAGAGATAAGTGGGGTAACACTGAAAGAGAATGTCATTTCAGTGGGCAGAGTTGTTATGCCAGGGAAAGAGAGGTTCCTTGGCATAGCATGGCATGGCATTTAGGTCCTCTGCAAGGACTGAGCCCCAAGTTAGCTCTTTTTATAACTGAAGCCTAGGCTAGAAGCGGGGGCAGTTCTTGATGGAGGCTGGGTACAGTTTGAGCTGGAATTAGAATAGAAAATCTTGGAATTGAATGAGTGTCTCTGGGCTAATGTCCAATTCAATGGGCTTGGAATCTCAAGCTCCAACTGGTCCCACCCAGATAACAGAATGAAACCACTTTATCTTGATTCCCTGGGGCGGGTCTCTCAGGGAAGAGCTTCTCTGAGGGAGTTCCCAAGCTTTCCTCCCAAAGTCCAAGTGAGAGAGTTTCAGGGCTCCCTTGTCACCATGTCCTGTCAAAAATCCCAGTCTTGTCCCTGAGGTTTCCCTATAAAATCTATATCCCATGACTGCTGCTTTCCTTTGAGTCAGTCTGCCATGGGACTCTGTCCCATGGTCTTTCCCTTTTCCCTTCCCTTTCCCCTTGCAGCGTGGTCTCTCCCAACTCCACCATGCTTCCCAGCCCCACTTCTTCTGTTTACATCTATAACTCTTGCAGGGTGCTAAGTCCCTTTCAGGATCTAGCCTGCCAGCTAAGGGCCTGCCCCAAGCTTATAAGTTGCTCCTTTCCACTGGGTAATTGTGAGTTCCACTGAGGAATTTGTCTCCTACGCCCTCCCACCTCTATTTCATATTTACCATTCCTGGTATCTATCTTATCTGGTCATTTTGTACATAACCTCTTCCATAAATAAATGTACTTTTTGCCAAAGAGAATGGCATTGTGAATTTTTCACATGACCAAACCCCAACTTTGGGTGCCCACCATCATCTGGTGTCTACGTCATTTTGGTGATGAAAACATCAAAGCTATCCCATGCAAAGAGCCCCCACCTGAGGGGGATAGTGACCACGCAGTTCTAGTGCAGATCTTCCTTCAGAAAAGGCTGTCAGCCCCTCCAGGGAAGTGTTGAGAGGATATCTTGCATCACCCTGTTAATTCCCAGAACAGAATGGGGCTGCCTTTAAAAATCTGGAAGGCTAGGAACAGAATGGAGGAACTGGCCAGGATTCCAGCTAGTCTTGCCAATGGTAAAAAGAGTTCTGGACAAAGGGTCATAATGTTGAGGTTCAAAGGAAACCCCAAAGAAGTTGGAGTCCAGACTGGAGTCTCGAGGTGTCTCAAAAGAATTTGCAGGCTTGAACCCATTTTCAAGTGAAGGGACAAAGTTTTTATAATTATAACGCTAACTGAAGTGAGCAACATTCTAAAAGAATTTTAGCAAAGAACCAGAAGCAAGGAGATAAATGTATAGGAAAAAGTAGAAAGAGCAGAGGTTCCGGTTGCTTATTTGCTAATTTTATGGCTTACATGTAGATTTGAGGAGTGGTTTATTCATTACTGTCTCAGGAACTTAGTTATCACTGACCAACAGATTGTTTATCTGACAGCAATGTTTGTAGAACATTTTTCTATATAGAAATGTACATTTCTAATGTAGAGATTTTAGGATTATTGACAGATTGTTAGAACAATAGCATTCCTAAAATTGAGGGGAGGGCCCTCAGGATTATTGCCACATTTGTCCTAGAAGCTGTGTCCCATCAGTAACCCTTGGGTTTGCATCTTAGTTTTGCTATTAAGTCCTCATGGGGCCATGAGCAAGGCAGTCTGTTACATATGCACATAGATAAATGTGATATAGAGAGGCTGTGAAAAGACCAAGATCTGGATGGGGTGAGGATATAGGCAAAGTATCCTAGGGAATGCAGATATAGGGAGATTGTTCAGCTAAAGAGATTGGGGAAGAATTTATACCCTTGATGGGGTGCATCAGGTGCAGCTTCTCAGGGAAATAACAGTAGTAATTCTGAAGTCTCCTGGTCTTAGGAATATAATAATATAGTTATATGTTTCTTCCCCTAGATTTTAGGAAAAGTAGAGCAGTAATCCTGAGGCCCCCCTCGATTTTAGGAATGCTATTTTTCTAACAATCTGTGTCAATGATTCTAAAGTCTCCTGGCCTTCAGAATACTTTAGTATAGTCCTACAAACGTTGGTGACTATCAGATAAACAATTGTTGGTCAGCAATAACCAAGTTCCTGAGATAGTAATGAATAGATCACTTCTCAAACCTACCTGTTAGTCCTAAAATTAGCAACATGTAGTTCAAGTAACATGAAGCTCCGGTCTAATTTTTGTTCTGTAAATTTATTTTCTTACTCCTGATTCTCTGCTAAATTCTTTTGAAACTTAACCTGCTTCAACTGGCATTAAGATCATAATAAACTTTGGCCCTTGACTTGGAGATGGGTTCAAGCTGGCAAATTCTTTTGAGATACCTCAGTCTGAAACCCCAGCCTTTTGAGACCCCTTCTGCCCTCAACATCCTCAGCAACTTTGCTGGCTGAAGTGGCACTTGAAGGGAAGAATTTTGGTCTGCGGAAATGAAGAGGCAGTGATTTCTAGGCATTGATCTGGTTTTTGTCCATCTCAAAAAAACGATCATGACTTCAGGGAGATGATGCTTTGACATGCAAGAGAATTGGATTTAAGTGAGGCAGGGCTGTGCAAGGTCACCAGCCTCATTTCTTCCTCTAGAACCATCTGGATCCAGTGACCAGATATAGATCAGGACAATTGGAGATGGCCCTGGATAGAATGAGAGACCTTGGACTGTTAAAGCTAAGGTCTTTTAACGGGTTTCAGTTTGACTGAGGCAACCACCCAGTGATTAAGGCTAGAGCTTAGTAATAACAATTAAAAAAAAAAAAAGAGGAATCAAACTGGGAGGAAAAAACCTTGGGTTTCTGACCAAAACACAATCTGCTATTTACATTTGCTCCAAAACAAAGACAAAATGGACTAGACCTGAGACTTTTTATTGGCCAGTCAGTGAGAGCCAGAATGATTTGGATTTAAGGTATGATCCTTAAGAAAGAAATCTAGCCTGTGAACCTCAAAATGCATGGAAGTGGGAAAGAACAAGATAAAATCAGGAAACAGCATAATTGCATGCTGTCTCCCCCATTAGATTTTGAGTTCCTTGAAAATAATTTTTGCTTTTTTTATTAATATTTTTTATTTTATTTTTATTTATTAATATTCCCAACTTTTTACATAGTGTTTGGCACATAGTAGGAAGAAGAAAGAGTCAAAGTGGCTGAAGTTTTGGACTCGAATAACTGAAATAATGTAGAATAAAATTCTACAGAATTAGGGGATTCAGGAGAAAAAAACAGGGAAGTTGAGGGAGCACTTTAACTGATGAGACAGATGTGGCCTGGAGAGTACGGATGAGCACATCTGATTTGAGGCTGGTGGATTATGCTATTGGCAATGCCTGTCAATCATGCTGGCATTGTTTCAGTTTGACCAATTCATAACCTTCACCTTGACCTTGGATATGAAACTTGTTCCCCACAACATGGTACATCAATATTGATCACTGACAGATGTGTTAATAAGTAATTGTTACATCATAGGTGCAGGACCCTGCTCATGTCTGATTTCAGACCCAAGTCAAAGAGTGTCGTGATAATGGTCACCAGAGATCAGAGAGATTAAGCAATCTTTCTAAAGACACTGAACCTTGGCTGACCCCTGAGGAAGAGCTTGGGGTTCCAGCTTCCTAGTCCTATCCCCTAGCTATGATGATTTCCCCATTTGAATCCGTCAGTTCCAGTCACATGGGGAAAAGAAGTATAACTTAGGGGAACAGTAATACACTGGAACAGACTGGGATTGCAAAAGCCTGGCTTCCTATTCAGATAGTAACAGGGAAAGATAGAGAGATTTAGATTTTAGACTAGGCTTTTGCTCCTATGGTTCTATGTTCCATGCTTCTGTTGTCAAGGCTAGTTTGCCAATCAACTGTTCCTTCTTTCCCTGCCCCTTCTCTTAATTTCTCCACTATCCTTAGTCACCTTGGATTCTTCAGTCTCCCTCATCCCATATATTCAACTAACTGCCAGTTCCTTTGCATTCATTATCTTCCCTCCCACTTGTACCATCCAGAGATTTCTTTTCTCCAGAAGGAATAGCCACTTAATTGATCTCCCTGACTACTCTCTCTCTCACAGTAAATCCATTCTTTTTTTTCCCCCCTGAGGCAATTGGGATTAAGTGATCTGCCTGGGGTCACATAGCCAGAAAGTGTTAAGTGTCAGAGTACAGATTTGAACTTGGCCTCCTGACTTCAGGGCTGGTGCTCCATCCACTGAGCCACTTAGCTACCCCCCAATATGTAAATTTCAAAACTGTCCTGTTTATATTTCCTTCTAATCTCTTTTATGTATCTAAAATTCTTCAATGAACTTCTTTTCTTCTACTTTTTTAAAAAGGCAACTCTATGCCTATCTCTGTTCTCACTTCAACTATCCCACCTCCCAAAAAAATTGAAAAAAAAGAAAAACAAAACCTTTGTAAAACATGGATAGTTAAGTAAAACAAATTTCTGCATTGATCATATCTAAAAATATGTTTCAATGTGTTCTTCTGTGTGTGGTGGGGGAGGGGGGTATCTTGCTTAGTTATAGGACTTCAGGAGCTATGGCTACCTTGAATATATATTTAAGTGTTTCAAAGTTATCTTTCTTTGCAAATTTTGTTGCTATTCTATGAATTTTTTTTCTCCTGGTTCTGTTCATTTCACTCTGTAGCAATACATGTAAATCTTCCCAGATTTCTCTGAAATAATCTCTTATAAATCCTTTAGAGAAGAAAATGACAAACCACTCCAGTATCTTTGAATATTCCATTTGGGGTTTTCTTGGCAATGACTATCTAATGACTATGAACCACTACATAGAATTCCCAATCCCTCTATTTTTGTCCACCTGCATTTTGGATTTCCTTCACAGGCTAATTGTACACTATTTCAAAGTCCGATTCTTTTTGTACGGCAAAACAACTGTTTGGACATGTATACATATATTGTATTTAATTTATACTATTACATATTTAACATGTATTGGTCAACCTGCCATTTGGGGGGGGGGAGGAGGGGAAAAATTAGAACAAAAGGTTTGGCAATTGTCAATGTTGTAAAATTACCCATGCATATATCTGGTAAATAAAAACTATTTAAATAAAAATAATTTACACATGTTTAATTGATATTGGATTATTAGCTGTCTAAGGGAGGGAGAAAGGAAAATTTGAAACACAACATTTTGTAAGGGTGAATGTTGAAAACTATCTTTGCAGTATTTTGAAAATAAAAAAAACTATTATAATAATCTTGGCCCAAATAATATACAGTGTAGCTCTGTGAAAGATATATTGGTACTAATTAGCTGACTTTGAAGCACCTTACATTCATTAGAGCATTTGATATATACAAAACTTTATGAACAAGATGCTAAATACTATTATTCCCATTTTATGGAAAGGAAAGCTAGGTTGAAATTGGATAGGTGACATGACCATAGTTATATTTCTAAGAATTGGATTCAGAATTTGACTCCAAGATTCAGATTATTCCAAACCAATATACTTCTTATCACTATATGCAGAGGTTCAGCTAATATAGCAGTTTCTTCATGGGAAGGCTAATATCTTCAGTTCAATGTCATAGCTAATCACCTGTCCTCACTTCTGAATGAGCAACCATAAAGTGGTCCCTGGTGAGCTAAGAAAGAGCTCTAAAGCAACTGGTAGTCATAATTTATATTTCTATAGCATGTTTAGGCACAAGAAGTGGAGTTATTCTATACAACCTCATCTCCTTCATTTGTCTAATAAGGAAATTATTGATTCAGTGTGGCCCAGGGTCCCAGAGTTGAGTTGTTCCTTGAAATCATGGCTCCTGACTCAAGGACCAGCATTCATAGAGACCACAGGATTTAGAATCAGAAGGAATATTATAATCTAATTATCTTGAAGATAGAATGTACAGAAACAACCTAAAGATTATAGGTCTCCCAGGAAAACATGACAAACCAAAAAACTCAAACACTATAATGTAAGAAATAATAAAAGAAAACATTTAAGAACTTCTGAACATAGAAAATTAAATAACAATTATAAGAATTCATTGACTAGGTCCAGGAAAAAAAAGTAAACAAACAAAAAACCTTAAGGCTTCAAAGTCCAAGATGCATAGTGATTAAGTTTAACAATTTGATTCAGAAACAACAGGTTCTGCAAGTGACCAAGAGAAAGATCTTCAAATATAGAGAAGACCCAGACTTCTATTGAATAGACCAGTTCATCAAAGGTATATAAACTAGGTATGGTTCAATAGACAAAGTGCTGCTTTTGAGTTCAAATTTGGCCCATATCCATATTAGTTGTGTGATCCTGGGCAAGTCAGTTTATCTTAGCCATTCTATTATCTTTGACAAGAAAATCCCTTATAGGATCATGAAGAGAGTCAATACAACTGAACAACTGAACAATAACAACAGAAGAGAGGCAGAACTGGGGCATTATGGATAGAACCTCATGGCACCCTGCCTGTCGGTGAATCAATGTTTGTTTGTTTGTTTGTTTTTATGAAATCACATTACAAAACAGGAAGTGGATATAAATGGGGAGGGAAATAGGAGCATATAGAGGAGTATGTAAAGTGCTCTGATTAAATCCGGGGCTTGGCAATGAGGGGAAAGGGATCCCTGTTGTCTCTAAAAACCTATAGAAGAGTGTGTGAGGAAGGGAAGGAGGAAGAGAGAGACTTTGTTTTAGTGATGAGAGAGGGTTCCACTAATGAATGCCCTTATGAGTGAAGAGAGATGGGGACCTCGGTGTGGGTGTTGTCTGGGGGGTATGAAGCTTATCCTATCTTGAGAGGAAGAAGTTGAAATTTTGAGAGGCAACTGGAACTTAGGGGAATATGAAGGCATGGACTCAGGGAGAACATTTTAAGGCAAATAGGAAAAGAAGGTAACCAGGGAGAAAGTTTTTAGCTAGACAGATAGATAGATAGATAATCTTTTTTTCTTTCATACTGGCAAAAGTTCCAAGGAAAGTTTAACATTTTGTAAATATTTTATTATTTTCATCCATGCCCTTTCATGAATTCATAAAGCAAAAGAGATCAGGAGCTCAGATTTTGGGTAGTGCCTTCTCTCACTAGTCTATTAGATACAAAAACTATATGTGCATTTGCAACAGACTCTGTATGATTAAGCTGTACATGTTCAGAAGGGATAAGAGAAGGCATTGTTTCAAAGAATAAAAATAAAATAAACCAAGTAAAGTAATTCAAAGCCAAGCTGCTCTCAGAGCGACTGAAGTCTTCTTCAGGCAATGGTGACAGAGAAGAGAGGGAAAGAGAAAGCCCCAACTTCAGCACTTCTCCCACAGGTACACTCTGACTTTCTAAATTATGGAAGGAAAAAGGAGAGGTCAGTATACAGGTATATTTGGCGAGTTTAGGGGGAGGGGATCATACCATGAAAGCACTGTCCTCTCACCTGAAGGAACTGGCACCATTCTGGGAATGAAGTACAGTGGAAAACTGTGGGGCACACTTTACAAGTTATTGGCTGAAATTGTTTAGAAGGGAGAGCCCAAAATACACACTTCCGTTTTGATTCCATGAGGAATAAAGAGAATGGAGAATGAGACTATATAATAGGAGTTATGAATCAGAGAATGAGGGTATAGACAGAAAGAGAGGCTGGATAATGAAGAAAGTGAGAGTAATCCTCTCTAGAAAGAGGTACAAAAAATAAACTTTTAACAACTAATGAATAGATTCTTCTTTCACAACATGACTAACATGGAAATTGTTTAATGTGATTATACATATATGGTCCATATCAGATTGCTAACTGTCTTGCAGAAAAGAGGGAGAAAAATTTGGAACTCAAAATCTTACAAAAATGAATGTTGAAAATTATTTTTACATATAATTGGAAAAAATAAAATGCTATTAATTGCAAAATAAAAAACAACTAATGAACATGATTAGTTGAAGGGGAAGAGAAAATAGAAGAAAATTTTAGTCTTTGATGGAGAGGAAACGTAGACAGGGAACTAAATAACCAAAAAGTAAAAAGGAATAAGCAAGGTAACAACATTATGCAGAAAGGAACCACAGACAAAAAGTCAACATCTATAATTAGCTTTTATATTCAAAAAATTAAATCAGTTCTAGAAGCAGAGCACACTCTTATATGTACTTCTTTGCCAATCTGGTAAATCTTATGAACTCCCTCAGTTTCCACAGAATGTTTTTAAACATGTAAAATATAGTACATAAGATTATAAAAATATATACTTAAATGCAGTTATTGAAATATGTATTTTTAAGTTTATGAACCCCAGGTTAAAGACTCATAAGCTAAACGAAGTATTTTTTAATTTTATTTTTCCATCAACAAAAATTTACCTTCTTTCTTTCTCATCTTCCTTCCCACCACCCCAACTGAGAAAGAAAGGAAAACAAAACATTGTTACAAACATGTGGTCAAGCAAAACAAATTTCTCAATTGTCCACGTTTAAAAAATAAAATTATGTCTCATTTTGCATTCTGAGATGGTCAGCTCTCTTTCAGGTAAGTAAATAATATGTTCCACTATGGAATCAAGATTGGTTGGTTAGCTGTTGTCCTTCACTCACAAAGACGGCCAAAATGACATCACCATGTTAGAACTGAGTTACAGTGTGCCTGACTGTGGTTGATGAGACCAACACGAGGTCGGAGTGCTCTTCACAGGTCGGACACAAATAGTATAGATGAATATCTTGCATTTCTTCTGAGCTAATTCACTTCTGATTTGCTCACAGAGCACAGCATCTTCTCTGATGAGAGCTTGCCATGCTGGGCAGTCCTAGGCCAGTGTCTTCCATGTCATACAGTCAATTCCAAAGTCCTTGAGAGACTTTGAGAGACTTTTATCACTTTTTCTAACCACCTTGTGGGTGCTTGCCTGTATGACTTCTCCATAAAATAGTCCTATTGGCAAGTATACATTTGACATTCAAACAATGCGGCCAGCCCGATGGAGTTGTGCTCTCTGCAGTGGAGTCAGAAAGCTTGGCAGTTCAATTCAAGAAAGGACCTCAGTGTCTGGTGATCCTGCCAGGTGATCTTCAGAATCTTCCTAAGACAATTCAAATGGAAGAGATTCAGTTTCCTGGCACGGCGGTGGGACACTGCCCAGGTTTCACAGGATGCAACAATGGGTTCTATGGTGGCTATTTGACCCTCAGTTTCATAATCAGTCTAATTCCTCTCCTCTCCCACACTTTCCCTCAGAGCCTCCCGAACACTGAGCTAGCTCTGACAATGTGTGTGTCAACCTCATTATCAATGTGGACATCCCTGGAAAGTATACTGCCAAAGTAAGAGAAGTGATCCACAATTTCCATTGGCTATAATTCATTAGTGTGGTGCTGACTGATGGAGCATGTGTGTTTTCTTGTGTTAATTGTCAGGCCAAAATTAGCACATGCAGCAGAGAATCAGTCCATACTTTGCTGCATCCCAGCTTTGGAGGCTTCGTTGAGAACACAATCATCTGCAAACAAAACTCCACTTTAGTTTGGCTTGTAGCCTTTTCAGGTTGAAGAATTTACCATCAGTACAGTAGCTGACTTTCATGCCATGTTTGTCCTCATTGAAGACGTTTGACAACATGGCTGAAAACATCAAGCTAAAGAGCACAGGAGCAAGAACACTTATTTCACTCCACTGGTGACTGGAAATGCTCAAGAGCATTGCCCATTGTCCAGAAGCCAGGCAAGCGTGCCATCATGAAATTAATGTGCTATACTAATGAACTTCTCTGCACAACCAAATTTTGACATAATTTTCCGCAAATCTTCATGACTGACAGTATCAAAGACCTTGACCAGATCTACAAATGTTGTATACAGACCTTTGTTCTGCTCCTGGCATTTCTCCTAGATTTATCAGGCAATAAACATCATATTAAATGTTCCTCGGTCTCTTCTGAAGCTACAATGACTCTCCGGTAGATGACCCAGAAGTGCTAGTTTTTCCTGATTTCATCCTACACCCTACAGATCAGAGTCTTTCAGAGTGACTTCTTTACATTATTGTTGTTATTGTATAAATTGTTCTGCTTCTGTTCTCATCACTCTATAGTAATTCAAACATGTCTTCCCAGGTTTCTCTGAAACTATCCCCTTTATCTTTTTATAGCCCCAAACTATTCCAATTATATTTATATAACATAAATTGTTTAGCTGTTCCTCTATTAAATACTTCTGTTTTCATAGAATAAGTTTTTTCCCCTTTTATTTATTATTATTTTTAAAAAAAAATTATTGAAGCTTTTTATTCTCAAAACATATATAAGGATAAATTTTCACTATTGAACCTTGCAAAACTTTGTGTTGCAATTTCCCCCCTTCCTTCCATTCCCTCTCCTAAATGGAAATTATCCAATATATGTTAAACATGGTAAAAAAAAATAAGCAAATGTAATATAGGCATACATATTTATACAATTATCTTGCTGCACAAGAAGAATCAGATCAAAAAAGAAAGAAAATGAGAAAGAAAATAAAATTCAAGCAAATAACAATCAAAGAAGTGAAAATGCTACGTTGTGAACAACACTTAGGGTGTAGATGGCTCTCTTCATCACTGAACAAGTGGAACTGGCCTGAATCATCTCATTGTTGAGAAGAGCCACGTCCATCAGAAATGATCATTGTATAATCTTGCTGTTGCCGTGTACAATGATCTCCTGGTTCTGTTCATTTCACTCAGCATCAGCCCATGTAAGTCTCTGTAGGCCTCTCTAAAATCATCCTGCTGATCATTTCTTACAGAACAATAATATTCCATAACAAGAATAAGCTTTTTAAATGCATAAAATATGATCCATAAGATGAAAAATATTAAAATATATTTATCAAAATATATTATTTTAAAAGTTTCCAGTCCGCAGGCTCAAGACCTTAGATTAGACACATTGAAGAAAGGCAGCTTCAGGCCCAGATTAACCTACTGATTCTTGGCATCCAGAAGAGAGAGTGAACCACTTAAGGAGAAATGAAGTCTTCAGAGAGATGAAAGGGCTTTTAATAATCAAGGGCTGTGAATGGGTCCATTCCGGAGTCTGTATGGGTTTATGAGAAAGGTGCCAGGTTCTTGAGAGATTTTATACCAACTGTTTTTATTACACCATCTTAGTAAACATCCATTTCTAAAAGCTAATTTATTCTAGCTGTCTGATTGTTCATCATTGGGGAACACACTGGATGGGAGCTTGTGAACAACACCAGAAGAAGTAATCAGTGACCTTCTAGGACACCACACAAAAGACCACAAACATGAGTGAGAATTGGGGGAATTAGCACATAAAACATCCTACGCTATAAAGTCAGCTGTAGTATACATTTAAATGGTGGCCTAAAGGTCAGAAGAAGCCTCAGTTTTGGCAACAACTTATCCTGGGTTTCAGTTTTCTTCTTTTTCAAATGAAGAAATTGTAAACAGTGGGAAGATCTGGGTTCAGGGGTTGTTTCTGATAAATACTAATCGTATGACGTAAACCAGTGGGATGTGATAAGAAAGGAAATCTGCACTGGTAGAGGAAGTTCCTTACACAAAGCAAAAGGGCATTAGCTAGAAACTTAAGGATCAGTCTCAGGTTTGTCTAGACCAGCAGCTGTCTGTGTGGTCTTGTTGGGAGGGAGGCGATCAGGCTGAGAAAAAGCCTGAAATGGCTTGCCATACTTGACCAAGTGAGAGAAAAATCGGAGGTGTTATTTCTCTGATTGGGAGGAAGGGAAGCTCTTCCTGGTCAGTGGCCAATCTTCTTTGAAATAGTCTCTCGTTTCGGGGTCCCAGGGACCAGCCAGCAGTCTTCTTCCATGCTCTTCACCAAAAGGCTGAACACATGCATTTTACATTAAAAGTGGCCTGATGCAGGTGACATCAGTAGGGACCAGGGCTCAGGACTACATATGTAGGGTGAAAGAGTGAGTTGAATACAATACCAAGATTATGAATCTAGAAAATCAGAATGATGTTGCCTTGAACAGAAATAGGGAAGATAGACTTACCTTAAATGCTAGGTCTCAATACAAGAAAGATTGTGCTTTGTTTTGTTTTTAAGGTGAATTAGATACATGGAGAAATATACCATTTATTTATATTAGCTCAGATCTCTTTGTACACACAATTCTTTGGATCCTTGCCTGACCTTAGCCCGTACTTGCCTGTTTTGGCCTTTGGAACCTGAGTCTCTTGCCATATTGGTCATGCCTTCTGCTTCTTGTCCCAGGCTGCTCAGTGCCTGCTTATAATTCACCCTCCACTTCCTTGGCTCTGGCCCAGATCAGAATCTTGCTCCATGGAGGGCTCTTGGGGTCAGCCCTGGGCTGGACCGTCTCTGGACTAGTACCAGGAGGTACTAAGGAAGACTCTGCCCAGAACCAGCATAATTCTTGGACATCTACGATGACTTGACTCACTGCCTGGTCTGCCAACAAGAAAAAAAGGAATTGTTTGCACTGCACCACAGGAACACACAGGGGCAGGCCAAGTCAGGGAAACAAACATGAAAAAAATGGATTTCAGGACTGGTGACTATTGTCTTCAATGTGCCAGTGTGCATATACATGGGTGGAGGACCTGGGATAACCTGCTACAAAGCCACAAGATAATCAAAATATTTGCACCAAGGTTTCTGCTCAAGTTTGCCCTCAAATGATTCAAATTAAACCTTAGTGGTGTAATTGATACCAATCAACACTTTCTCATTCAACAAACATTTACTGATCTCCTATGTGCTCAACACTGAGCTGGGTGGGGTATGTGTGTAGGGTGGACAGTAGGATACAAATACATGTGTAATGGGGATAATCAGTAGAAAGTACCAATATGCTCTGGCTAGGACACTTTCCATGGAGCCAGTCAGGAGCCCTGTTTCTTTATGGGATCCCCAACATCAGGCTACTTTTAATGTTACATGAGTCTTAGCCTCTTGCTAAAGAGCATGTAAGAATAGAGTTTGGTCCCTGCGATGAAGTGCTGTGCTGAAGAGATTTGACAACAGAGCAAGAAGAGCTCCTCATTTAATCATTATTAAGAAAGATAATGTCTGCAATTGTTTTTCTGTCAGGTGTGGCAAAGCACTTCAAACTCTCCCAAAGACTCATTTTAGAAGGGAGGAAAGGGAATTACTTTCCACCAGGACAGCAATGGTGTCTGCACTGTGTTGGTCTAGACAAGGGCTTCTTAAACTATTTCTACTCGTCACCTCTTTATACTTGAGAAATTTTAATGCAACCCAAGGTATATAGGGATATAAAACAGACATACAAATATTAATGAAAAATCATAATTTCGTGACACCCACATTCAGTTACACAACCCCATATGGGATTGTGACCCACAGTTCAAGAAGCTTTGGTCTACACCAAGCCTGATGTTGGTGCTCCAGTTTCTAGGTGCATCTTGGGCTTTGTTTTTCTATCTCTGAATATATGTGACTGAATGGTGATCCTGAAATGGATGTTTCTAGCCTTGGCAGTAACATTATTGTTGGGTTTTTCTTTCGTTTGTTTTTTCACTTCAACTTTATTTTCAGTTCTGAATTCTCCCCTTCCTTTTTCCCCTTCCCCTTTCACTGAGAAGGAAAATAAAATAAAAACTATTCCAAATAATAATATAGTGATGCAAACAAATTCTTGTATTAGCTATGTCCCTCCCCCCCCAAAAAAAAGAAAAAGAAAATGTGCTAAATCTTCACTTTGAGTCCATCAGATCTCCCTGTGGAGATGTTTCATCTTGAGTCCTTTGGAATCATGGCTGGTCATTGTGTTGATTAGAGTTATTAAGTCTTTTAGAATTGGTGGTCTTTGAAATATTGATGGTATTGTATAAATTCTTCTGGCTTTGCTTACTTTACTTTGCATCAATTCCCAAGTTTTTCTGGGAAAGAAAAAATATCTACTTCATCATTTCTTATGGCATAAAAGTATTCCATTTCATTAACATACCATAACTTGTTCACACATTTCTCAATTAATCCTTTTGGTTTCCTATTATTTGGTATTACAAAAAGAGCTGCTATAAATATTTTGTACATATAGGATATTTTCTTCTTTGGTTTCTTTGGGTACAGATCTAGTTGCTGTATCACTGGGACAATTTAACAGTTATGGGACATAATTCCAAGCTTCTTTCTAGAATAACTGGACTAGTTCACAGATCCATCAACAGTACATTAGAGTATCTGTTTTTTTCACAGCCCCTCCAATATTTGTCATTTCCTTTTTTGTCATCATAGTCAATTTGATGGGTGTGATATTATTCTTAGAGTTGTTTCAATTTTCATTTTCTCTAGTTATTAGTTATTTAGAACATTTTAAAAAAATTTTTTGGCTATTCATATCTTTGCTATCTTCCTCCAAAATTTTTTCATCATATCCTTTGACCATTTATCTATTGGGAATATCTTTTATTCTTATAAATTTGACTCAGTACCTTAAGTGAAACCTTAGAAATGAAATCTTTATCAGAGAAACTTGCTGCACATGTTTTTCCCCAAATTCCTTTAGCAGTAACTTTGTAGGTTGGAAAGGTTGGGAACAATTAGGTTTAGGTCCACTTCCATTAAGAACTTCTCAGAGATAATCCCTGCCAAGAGATTAGCATCCTAGCTATGCAGATGGGGAGATCCTCTCCTGTCTATTTCTTTTACACATCTGACCCTCTTATTTTAAAGATGAAGAAACCAAGGTCCAGGGAAGTCAAATGATTTGCTCACGATCATACAGATAGTAAGTGATAAAGCTAGGATTGACTCAAAAGCTCTCCAGGGAGAAGAAACTCAGTACTTCCCCAGGCAGTGCAGCACATTTTAAAAAAATAGCTCTAATTGCTAGACCTACTCAGTGGGAGCATCTTGCTACCTGCCCTGCTACATTGTCTATGCCCACATATCTCCTTCCTGCCTCTTTTTTTTTTACTCCACTAATAGTTAACAAGTCAATGATACCATTATTATTAGAATGTGACAATTTATTGCCCTGTGGTCTATTTACAATCTCTATAACTGTTCATATCAAAACTTCCTTTCTTAGAATCCAGCCATTCTGGAGAGCAATTTGGAACTATGCCCAAAAAGCTATCAAACTGTGCATACCCTTTGACCCAGCAGTGCTACTACTGGGCTTATATCCCAAAGAAATACTAAAGAGCGGAAAGAGACATATATGTGCCAAAATGTTTGTGGCAGCTTTTTGTTGTAGCTAGAAACTGGAGGATAAATGGATGTCCATCAGTTGGAGAATGGTTGGGTAAATTATGGTATATGAAGGTTATGGAATATTATTGCTCTGTAAGAAATGACCAGCAGGAGAATACAGAGAGGCCTGGAGAGACTTACATCAACTGATGCTGAGTGAAATGAGCAGAACCAGAAGATCACTGTACACTTCAACAACAATACTGTATGAGGATGTATTCTGATGGAAGTGGAAATCTTCAACATAAAGAAAAGCCAACTCACTTCCAGTTGATCAATGATGGACAGAGGTAGCTACACCCAGAGAAGAAATACTGGGAAGTGAATGTAAATTGTTAGCACTAATATCTGTCTGCCCAGGTTACATGTACCTTCGGAATCTAATGCTTATTGTGCAACAAGAAAATGATAGAAGATAGAAATTGGGCCACTATCTCAAATACCAGGAACATGGTAGGTACTTAATCAATGTTTGTTCACTCATTAATTAAGAAGTTTTTCCTTCATTTTCTATTTGCTTAAATTTGCCTTGTTGTCTTAAATTTGTCTTTATTTAAATATGTCTTGTAACTCTGAAATAATTCCTTCCTCTTGGACTGTGGAAAACAAGTCTAATCTTTTCCCCTATAGCTCTCCTTAACACATTAAGAGGTGGTCTATAATATATTATATAATTATGTAAATTATATAATATATTATAAAATATATATAATTCTTTTCCACTCATTTTTTGCCCAAGAAATTTTTATATGACCTCAGGTACAGATATATAAAATAGATATACAAATCAAACATTTACTGATAATAAATTATAATTTTGTGACCCCCCCCATTCATATATAAGACCCTTAATTTAAGAATCTAGAGTCTACGGTCGATCAGTGGAACAGATTAGGTACAAAGGACAAAAATGGGTACAACTATAGCAATCTAGTGTTTGATAAACCTAAAGATACCAACATTAGGGATAAAAATGCATTATTTGAAAAAAACTGTTGGGAAAACTAGAAATTAGTATGCCAGAAATTAGATATGGACCCACACTTAACACCATATACCAAGATAAGATCAAAATGGGTCCATGATTTAGGCATAAAGAATGAGATAATAAATAGATTAGAGGAACAGAAAATAGTCTACCTCTCAGACCTGTGGAGGAGGAAGGAATTTATGACCAGAGGAGAACTAGAGATCATAATTGATCACAAAATAGAAGATTTTGATTACATCAAACTTAAAAGTTTCTGTACAAATAATACTAATGCAAACAAGATTAGAAGGGAAGTAACAAATTGGGAAAATATTTTTATAGTTAAAGGTTCTGATAAAGGTCTCATTTCCAAAATATATAGAGAATTGATCCTAATTTATAAGAAATCAAACCATTCTCCAATTGATAAATGAATGGTCAAAGGATATGAACAGACAATTCTCAGAAAATGAAATTGAAACTATATCCACTCATATGAAAGAGTGTTCCAAATCACTATTGATCAGAGAAATGCAAATTAAGACAACTCTAAGGTACCACTACACACCTGTCAGATTGGCTAAGATGACAGGAACAAATAATGATGAATGTTGGAGGGGATGTGGGAAAACTGGGACACTGATGCATTGTTGGTGGAGTTGTGAAAGAATCCGGCCATTGTGGAGAGCAATCTGGAACTATGCCCAAAAAGTTATCAAACTGTGCATACGCTTTGATCCAGCAGTGCTACTACTGGGCTTATATCCCAAAGAAATACTAAAGAGGGGAAAGGGACCTGTATGTGCCAAAATGTTTGTAGCAGCTCTTTTCGTAGTGGCCAGAAACTGGAAGATGAATGAATGGATGCCCATCAATTGGAGAATGGTTGGGTAAATTATAGTATATGAAGGTTATGGAATATTATTGTTCTATAAGAAATGATCAGCAGGATGAATTCAGAAAGGCTTGGAGAGACTTGCATGAACTGATGCTGAGTGAAATGAACAGAACCAGAAGATCGCTGTACACTTCAATGCTGTATGAAGATATATTCTGATGGAAGTGGAAATCTTCAACATAAAGAAGAGCCAACTCACTCCCAGTTGATCAATGATGGACAGAAACAACTGCACCCAGAGAAGGAACACTGGGAAGTGAATGTAAAATATTAGCACTACTGTCTATCTACCCAGTTTACTTATACCTTCGGAATCCAATACTTAAAGTGCAACAAGAAAATTGGATTTACACATATATATTATATCTAGGTTATACTATAACACATGTAAAATGTATGGGATTGCCTGTCATCTAGGGGAGGGAGTAGAGGGAGGGAGGGGAAAATCTGGAAAAATGAATACAAAGGATAATGTTATAAAAAAAATTACTCATGCATATATACTGTCAAAATGTATAATTATAAAATTAATTAAAAAAAAGAATCTAGAGTCTATAATATGGTTTTGCATGACTGAACATGTGAAAGTAAGCCATATTATTTCCATGTCAAGGAGGAGGAAAGTGGGGGAAGGACAGAAAAAAAATGGTACTCAAATTTTTTTTTAAGGAATGTTAAAATTGCCTTTATATCTAACTGGGGGGAAAATAAAATATTTTTTTAAAAGGCAGTGGTCTAGGTCCTGGAACAAGATCAACAGGGAAAAAGGACTTCAGTAAAATATCTGCTTTCCTAGAGTAATATTTTGTATCCTCCAGTAAAGGGAAAGCTACTAATTACATCCTGAGAAAGCCCATTTTATTTTTGGATACTTTTGAAATGCTAGATAGTTTTTTCCTAACATCAAGTCTAAACCCTCCCCTCTGATACTTCCCACTCTTTGCTTAGTTCTGCCTACTGAGGCTGAGCCAAATGAGTCATCCTCAATGATGGTCCTTCAAATACTTGAAGATAGCTATCTTGTTTCCTTTTTAAATCTCTTCTCTAAACTTAGTATCTCTAATTTTTTTTCTTTTTTTAATCTTAACTTTTTTTTCTTTTGTTTAATCCAATTTCATTTCATTTTCAGTTCCACATTCTACACACCCACACCCACACATACACAATCCTATCCATTGGGAATCCCTAGTTCTTTCAATTGATCCTCATATAGCATAACTTTAAGGTTTTTAACCTTAACCTGAAACTCCTTTTATCAATAGAGAACCATATTTTATATCCTTAGATGCTACCTGGGGAACTGGGAATCCAGGAGGTATGTTTTAGAGGTGGGTCTTGAACCCATTTATTCCTGATTGAGGTCAATTCACTATCCACTATCCCATGCTGCCTCTCATCTTTTTACATTTTTAAGTGTTTTAACTGATATCTTCTTACATGATCAACATAAGCTCAAGTGACTTAGAGAAAGAAATGGGAAGCGTGTCCATCTTTTGACATAAGTGTGATATACACTTGGGGGAAACTCCCACTTTCATAAAAGGAGAGGAAAGGCTCTTGCTCCAAGAAGAACTATGAGAAATGCTTTGTTTGGAGGAAATGCTTCTATCCCAGATTTAGCAAGACTTAGAGGAGGTGAAACAAGAAATCAGTTTTATCAAAAACTTACATTTAAAATGGTATTTCTGGAGGAGAGTTTAGGAATTATCTAGTCCAGATGTTCTTAATTTGGGCTTCAGAATGGATTTCAGAGGATCTTTGAACTTGGCTGGGAAAAAACATATCTTTATTATCACTTATCTATGTTTTTATTTGAAATTCTACATATTTTACTTGATAAGTTTAAAAACAATATTCCAAGGAGTTCATGGCACACAAAAAGGGTAGGAGCCCTTGGTCCACTTCAGGCCTTTCAGTTGATAGAGGAAGAGGAAGACAAAGAAACTCAAAAAGGGATGATGGCCTGCTTTAGACCACATAATTGTAGGTGATATGGTTAGCACTAGCACTTAGGCCTTCTAACAGGAAGATGAATGGTCTTTTTTGTAAATCCCAATGCCTCCAAAGGAGGGCCTTCCCCCTTCAAACTATTTCTGTTGAAAGGCAGCACACTGATTCCTCTGAAGTTGCCATTACTCAAACCAATTTTTTTTTTCTTTTGCCATTTTTCTTTGGCATTTCCAAAATAGTCTTCCCGTGTATCCCTGCTTTCCACCTCCAGCCATCACCCTGGTTTGAATTCACATTCCCTGTTCACTGGGCTAGGACAACAGCCTTCCTGCTTCAAGGTTCTCTTCTCTCCAATCCATTTTCCCTACACCCAGAATTATTCAAATACACAGACTCAAGGAAGAAGAGTCCTTCACTTAAATCTGGGAGACTCTCTGAAATTTCCCACCTGTGTTATTTTGGATGTGATAAAATGGACAAAGCACTAGCCTTGGAATCAGAAAAAAAAAAAAAAGAGTTTGAATTCTACTTCTGACATTTACTAGTGTATAACTTTAGGTAAATTCCCTAGTTTCAGTTTTCCCATCTATGAAATAGGGTTAGTACTGTAATAATAATGTTAGAAGACTGTTCTAAGGCTCAAATGAGATAATATGTCTCACTTTAAAACTTTATTGCTTTGGACTAAAAGAGCTACTATATTATTTTGTATGTATGTGTGTGTTTTTAAATTTTGGGTTGTTTCTCAGGCAGACTTCCATATCTAAAAATCTAAAAATTCCATATCTAGAACAAAAATTTTTCTTTATTGTTCCAGGTGGGGCTGCTGGGCTTATCATTTTTTAAATAGTATTTTTCCCAATTATATGTAAAGACATTTTTAGCATTCATTTTTACAAAATTTTAAGTTCAAAATTTTTCTTTCTTCCCTCTCTTCTTTCTAAAACACTAAGTTGATAATATATTATATATATATATATATATATATATATATATGCAATCATGTAAAACATATTTCCCTGTTAGTTATAACTATGAAAGAAGAAACAGACCAAAAGGGGAAAAAGCACCAAAGAAATAAAGAAAGTGAAAATAGTATGCTTCAATCTGTATTTCTCTGAATACAGATAGCATTCTCCATCATGAGTCCTTTTTAATTGCCTTGGATTATTGTATTGCTGAGAAGAACTAAATCAGTTTTATTTGATTATTGTACAATATTGCTGTTACTGTGTACAATGTTCTGGTTCTGTTCATTTTGCTTTGCATCAGTTCATATAAGCCTTTATAGGTTTTTCTGAAATCTGCTGCTTATCATCACTTACTTACTTTACTCAGCTATTCCCCAATTGATGGACATTAATTTCCAATTTTTCACTACCACAAAAAGGGCTGCTATAAACATTTTGTACATATAGGTCCTTTTCCCTTTCTTATTAGTGTTAATGCCTTAAAGTTCTATGTAAATAATTATCCTTGCAATGTGTCTCTGCTTAAAAACAGACCTTGAATGACTACCTATAATATATGGTCTAACCAAATGAAATTCAAGTCCCTGAATCCAGATTTTAGGTTTCATAATAAGATATCATGTAATATTTCTGGCCTTTTTTGAAGGAAAATTTTTAAAAGAAAGTATGATTATAAAGCAAGGATATTGGTGGTTCCACAAGGATTGTGATGTGACATTCTTAAAGAGAAGCTACCAAAATATTTTGAGTAATAGTAGTCTCATTGAACTAAGTATATATGTCACCCAAGGAACTGCTTTTGAGAGAACACATTTGTAGGGATGAAGCCTGGCCTCCAACATTGCCTTCTCATCATATCTTATATTCTAAATTACACTGGTCACAAAATGTGAGATCTGGCAAAGAACTTTAGGATATAAAATGTTAGAGATAAAAGGAATCTTAGAATATGTAATATTGGAACTTTGAATGAAAGGAGCTTTAGAAATCATTTAATTATCTATCACTATCATCTTATAGATGAGTAAGCATTCTTAAAAACATAAAGCAACTTGCCAAAGATATACAATAATTTACTGGAGAGCCAGACCTACACATTAGGTCTCTTGACTCCAAATACATTGCTTTAATCATTAGATACATGGGAAGAATGGAAGCTTTCTATGTCAAAACTTAAATAATATTTCTTTCATTCAGGGCTTGCAAAAGGAGTTGAAAATGTAGTAGCAAGAAAGCATCCCTCAAAATAGTGCAGGTGAAAACTGTGTCCATCAAATAAAAAAAAAAAAGAAAAGAAAAGAAATGCCTCAAATTAATACAAACAAGGAAGAGGGAAATAAGTTTCTATAAGGTAATTTCTACGGAAAAAAAAATAAGTCTATGCTATAGGCTGACCACTCCTAGATGAGCTCAGCACTACTCATTCTCAAAGCTATAATCTCTGGCTAAAGGAATATTTGTCATTGTTTCTTGAAGTCTGCCCTTATCAGTGATCCAGCCAAACTATTCCTTAATGGGCGGAGATTTATGAATTAGACTAAACAGTGAAAGACAAGGATAAGGAAGAACTCCAGAAGTGTTGGGCCAGAGTTAATTTTCTTGTACAGAAGAGAAGAAACTTTCATCCAGAAAGTCAAGTGAAAGGGGAACACACAAAAGATCTCTTTAACATCTAAAAGGCTACTATTCCAAGCAGAGCTGCTTGGACCACAAGGACAGAATTAGAAACAATGGATGGACACTGCAAAGAATTTCATAGGTAAAAAAAAAAAAAAAAAAATTAATAGCTTTTTATTTTCAAAATACATGCAAAAATAATTTTCAACATTCACCCTTGAAAAACCTTGTGTACCAAATTTTTCTTCCTCCCTTCTTTCACCCTCTCCCCTAGACAGCAAGTAATCCAATATATGTTAAACATGTACAATTCTATACATATTATGCTGCACAAGGAAAATCAGATCAAAAAGGAAAAAAATGAGAAAAAAACAAAATGCAAGCAAATAACAACAAAAAAGGTGAAAATACTATGCTGTGATCCACCTTCAGACTCCATAGTCCTTTCTCTGGATGCAGATGGTTCTCTCCATCACAAGTCTATTGGAATTGTCCTGAATCATCTTGTTGAAAAAAGCCACATCCATCAGCTGATCACCACATAATCTTCTTTTTGTTATATACAATGTTCTCTGGTTCTATTCACTTCATTTAGCATCAATTCATATTCTCTCCAGGCCTCTCTGAAATCATCCTGCTGGTCATTTCTTACAGAACAATAATATTCCATAACATTCATATACCACAACTTATTCATCCATTCTCCAATTGATGGGCATCCATTCAATTTTCAGTTCCTTGCCACCACAAAAAGGGCTGCCACAAATATTCTTGCACATGTGGGTCCTTTTCCCTCCTTTATGATTTCTCTGGGATATAGCAGTAGAAACACTGTTGGGTCAAAGGGTATATACACAGTTTAATAGCTTTTTGAGCAGAGTTCCAAATTACTCTCCAGAATGACTGGGCCAGTTCACAACTCCACCAACAATGTATTGATGTCCCAGTTTTCCCACATCCCCTCCAACATTTATCATTATCTTTTCTTGTCATCTTAGCCAATCTGAGAGGTATGTAGTGGTACCTCAGAGTTGTCTTCATTTGCATCTCTCTGAGCAGAATTGATTTAGAGCATTTTTTCATGACTCTAAATGGAAAAAACAACTTTCTTAATAATTAGTGTCTCCAAGAATGCAATGGGCTGTCCCTATACTGAAGTTTCTTAAACTGTAGGTCATGATCTCTATGGAGTCTTGTAACTGAATGTGGGGGTTGTGAAATTACAAATTATTATTAATAAATGTTTGGTTTGCATACCTATTTTATATACCTCTACATCTGGGGTCACATAAAAAATTTCTCAGGCAAAAAGGGATCGCAAGTGGAAAGTTTGGGAAGTCTTGTGTCCCATACCAACAGTCTTTGAGCAGAAGCTAAATTACCATGAATAAGGTATGTGGTAGAAAGGATCCTTGTTGAACTATGATTTGACCTATTTGGCCTCTGCAAGTTCCTGCTAACTGTAATATTCAATGTTTCTTCTTTTCCTGCTTTTACCTAGGGTTAGAGATAGAGCTGAAGAAAGAGAAGCTTTGTTGATTGTTGTGGGAATACCCTATGGCCAGGATCACAAAGATTCCTGTGTCTGAGCTGGCCAGACCAGTCAGTAAGATTAGCTCGTCGATAGGATGAGTTTGCATTGTCTGGACTATGAGGGAAGGTTGCCACAGGCAACCTGTTAATAGAAAGCCAGCTTCAACAAAAGAGTCTTTCTCTAAGAACCCCAAGATGCTGTATCTTGGCAGTGACCCACTACCCTGGTTAGGAGGAGGGCGAGACGTTTCCCTATGGGAATAATATAGATCCTATTTCTATCACATTTTAAGGTTTACAAAAATGCTTTCTTCTCAATGGCCCTAGAGGATAAATAATGCAAGAGGAGTTATAATCCTTGTTTTATGCATGAGGAAAGTATGGTTCAGAGACGATCAATGATTTTTAGGTTACTCCAGATTGCAATTCTTCACGTATTTCATCAGTGGGCTTGCTTTCTATCAAGTCAGGCTTCCACTCCTGCAGTGCAGGCCAATTCAGCAAGCATCCATTAGGTAGCTAGGTGGTGCAGCTGATAGGACAATATTGGACTTCCAAATGGGAATAACTGAATTGAAATCCTACCTCCAACATTTATTTATCTATGTGACCAGGACAAATTACTGACTCGCTGTCAGCTTCTATGTCCTTATGTGCAAAATGAGAATAATAAGCACCTACTTCTTAGGGTTATTGTGAGTCTAAAATGAGCTTATATTTGCAAAATACTTTGCAAAACTTAAAGCGTCATACAAATGTTGTTTATATATATATATATATATATATATATACATATATATATATATATATATATATATATATATATATATATATATACATATATATATATATATATATATATATATATATATATATATATATATATATATATATATATATGCTGGATGACAATACACAAACATAAAAGAAATCAGGCCCTTGTCTTTAGAAAACTTACATTTTATTCAGGGATATAGCATGTCAACAAATAAGTAAATACAAGATGATTTAGGGAAGATCACATTATTCCTGTTTTTTCATCCTTTGTTTTTGAAGAAGACCAAAGACTTTATGAGGTGATGGTTTGATTTGTGCATGACTTAAGTGAAGCAAAGCTGCACAAAGTTGTCAGACTCATTATCTCTTCCAGTCACTGAAGTTCAGAGGCAAAATAGAAGTCAAGATGTCTGGTGATGGCATGGGATGCAGTGGATGACCTTGGCATCTGCGATGTCCGACTAAGCTCTAAGCATTCCACAGCACCTGCTTCAGCCACCTTCATGGCAACTGGAAATAATTGTTTTCATCTGTCCATTCCACCAGGGAAGCTAAGTGGCATAGTGGATAGAATAATAAATTTTTTATAGAGTGACTAGCAATTCAGTTTGGGAGCTAAAACAAAAACAAATTAATTTTCCATTCCTCTGAAAGAGAGCTTGTATAATTCTCTCATTTTCCATGTCATACATGTGTAAACATTTTTGTGATCATAGAATTCAGGATTAGAAGGAGCCTTTATGGTCTCTTAGTCAAACCCTCTCATTTTATAGATGAGGAAACTGAGGCAGCAAGTAATAAAACCAGGATTTGTGTCCAAATCATAACTAGAAGGAGCTATAGGGGCTATTAGTCAACTCCTCTCATTTTGCAGATGGGGAAACAAGACCAGAGTAGACTTGCCCAAGATCACAAGGTAGTTACTTCTGGAGATCCAATTTGAACCCAGGCTCTGTCTCTGGAGCCAGGACTCACTGTATTCTACTGCCTACTAAGAGGTCATCTAGTCTAAGCCCTGCATTTGACAAATGAGAAAACTCAGGCTCAGTCTCCAAACCCATCATTTAGTCCTCACTTTTCCCAAGAAACCCCATGGAATCATTTTAAAAGTCTAAAAATGGCACTTAAATCCTGGTGGAAGCCATTCAAACCTCAACATCACAAGCAACTGACCTTTTTTCACCCTGAAGAGGAACTAGTGTGGCTTCCAGTCGGTGATTCAACATTAGAATGTTTCATTGTATGTTTAACAAACTTGGCTGAGTTATAATAAGCCCTACTGTTTCCTTCTAAACCCAATTTTTCTTGTGCAGCAAGATAACTGTATGGATATGTATACATATATTGGATTTAACAAATAGTTTAACATGTATTGGAATACCTGCCATCTGGGGAGGAGGTGGAGGAAGGAGAAGAAAATTTGGAACAGAAGGTTTTCCAAGGGTCAATGTTGTAAAAATACCCATGCACATGTTTTGTCAATAAAAAAGCTATAATAAAAATAAAACAAAATAAAATAATTGTACATGTATAACCTATATTGGATTGCTTGCCATCTTGAGGAGGAGATATGAAGGGAGGAAAATTTGGAACTCTTTTTTATTTATTATGACTTTTTATTGACAGAACATATGCATGGGTAATTTTTTACAACATTGTCCCTTGCACTCACTTCTGTTCTGACTTTTCCCTTCCCTCCCTCCACCTCCTCCCCTAGATGGCAGGCAGTCTTATACATGTTAAATATATTATAATATATCCTAGATACAATATATGTGTGCAGAACCATACAGTTCTGTAACATGCCTTCCTGGCAGTTACAATTACTAGTCTGCCCTAGGCCCAACAGAGTACCTTTGACCACTGACCTTTGCAGTGTGAACTCTACCTGGCTCGCCTCCTCTGAGGCCTTCAAAGCTCTCTGGCCACGATCTCTTGAATCTATAGCTTAATAACAGGTAGCACGCTCAAGAACATCCTCGTGTAATCTTAAAAGCCTTTATTATACCTACTCACATAATGCCCTGACTTGATGCTCTGACTTGTTGGTTCCCTAGTGAACGCCTGGTCAGAAGACCCACGTGTTCACTACCAAAATCCTTACCTCTCTGGGCTATCCATCAGCTTGGCTCAGGGAGCCAGGTTAAAGAGAGGGACTGCTGTCTGCAGCGGGCTTTTAAAGGGCCTGTGAGGTCACACACACAGCCAATCAGCGAGAGAGTCGTCACCCATTACAAAGCGATCTCAATATGGCCAAGATCCCACCCACAGGACAGTCCTAATATCCACAGAGATTACTTTTGGGTCACTGGAATCTTTTGTTGCACTGTGGCGCCGCCTACTTAAAGGGCCCTTACAATTCCCTTCTCTTGTTTTGCGGGAACCGCATCCTTACACAGTTCTCTTGTTGCACAAGAAGAATTGGATTCAGAAGGTAAAAATAACCTGTGAAGAAAAACAAAATTCAAGTAGTCCACATTCATTTCCCAGTGTTCCTTCTCTGGGTGTAGCTGATTCTGTCCATCATTGATCAATTGGAACTGAATTAGATCTTCTCTTTGTTGAAGATATCTACTTCCATCAGAATATGTCCTCATACAGTATTGTTGTTGAAGTGTATAATGATTTCCTGGTTCTGCTCATTTCACTCAGCATCAGTTCATGTAAGTCTCTCCAGGCCTTTCTGAAGTCATCCTGCTGGTCATTTGTTACAAAACAATAATCTTCCATAACATTCATATACCACAATTTACCCAACCATTCTCCAATTGATGGGCATCCATTAATTTCCCAGTTTCTGGCCACTATAAAAAGGGCTGCCACAAACATTTTTTGTACATATAGGTCTCTTTCCTTTCTTTAAGATCTTTTTGGGATATAAGCCCAGTAATAGCACTGCTGGTTCAAAGGGTATGCACAGTTTGATAACTTTTTGGGCATAATTCCAGATTTCTCTCCAGTGTGGTTGGATTCGTGGAACTCAATAACATCTTACAAAAATGAATATTGAAAACTATGTTTATATGTAATTGGAAAAATAAAATACTATTGAGAAAAATTCTGACCTGTATTCAAATTCCAGCTCTGATAAATGTACTTGCTGTGTGACCTTGGACAAAGTCATTGAATCTCAGTTAATTCAGAAGTTTGTTTCCATCTTTGGAAAATCAGAATTAATACTACCTGTAATGAGCCAAAACTTGAAACAAGGTACTAAGTGGAATTGAGGAGATAATGGTTAAATCTAGTTTAGCATTGATTTAATCCTACTACAATGATGGTTTCCTAATGAAATAATGATTGGTGTGTACTCAGTGTGGAGCATATAAGCAAGAAGCTCTCAGGGCCAAAAAAAAACAAGTGCACTAGAAGCTCTTGGAGGCTGAGACAGATTCATTCCATCATCCACCTTTGTGGTGGATGGAGGCTGAAGCACAAACCTTTGGATTCAGAGAGAGTCAGAGAGCAGAGAAGGAGGCAGGAGTCAAGCTCTCAGAACCAAGGAGAGAGAGAGGCCTCAAGAAAGCTAACCCGGCCTCAGGAAAGGAGACAAGACTTTGAAAGGGATAATAAAGGATTTGGAATTTAACACCTGGCTGTACTTGTGGTGATTACTGAACTGAAAGGAAGACCAGAGATCTCCAGAAAACCAAACCAGGAAAGAGAACATTACAACTTCCACCCCTATCAACCCTACCACCAACTCAGAATAAAATTCAGTATCTGCCTATCTCTCATCTCCAGCTTTAAATACAAAAGCCTGTTTGGTGGAGATAGCCCTTCATAACCAGGTTCTTCTCCTTTTCTAGTCTGCTTGCCCCTCGCTCCCTACTATATATTCTTTCATCCAATAACACTGGCTTCCAGCTTCCTGTTCCAATAAGACACTCCATCTCTCAACTGTCCTCATTTTCTCCAGCTGTCTCCCATGCCTGGAATGCTCTCCCTCTTCATCTTATTCTCACCTCCACCTCCTGCCTTCCCTGAAGTCCCAGATAAAACACAGGTTTCTTCAGGAAACCTGACCTGAAAGGACTTACATGTGCAAAAATGTTTCTGTCAGCCCTTTCTTTTTGTAGTGGCAAGAAACTGGAAACTGATAGATGCCCATCAGTTGGGAAATGGCTGAATAAGTTATAGTATGTGAATGTTATGAAATATTATTGTTCTATAAGAAATGATCAGAGGGATGATTTCAGAAAGGCCTGGAGAGACTTACATGAACTGATGCTGAGTGAAGTGAGTATAATCAAGAGAACATTGTAGAGCAACAAGATTATATAATGATCAATTCTGACAGATGAGGCTCTTTTCAACAGTGATGTGATTCAGGCCTGTTCCAATGGATTTGTGATGGAAATAGCCATTTGCACCCAGAGAGAGGACTGCGGGGACTGAGTGTGGATCACAGCGCAATGTTTTCATTTTTGTCGTTTGCTTGCATTTTGTTTGCTTTCTCATTTTTTCCCCTTTTTGATCTAATTTTTCTTGTGCAGCATAATTGTGAATGTATATATAGAAGAATTACATGTTTAACATGTATTGGATTGCTTGCCAGCTGAAAGGAGTGGAGGGGGAGGGAGAAAAGAAAATTTGGAACATAGGCCTTTGCAGGAGTGGGTATGGAGGAATATCTATGCATAAATTTTGAAAATGGAGGGCTTTGAAAAAAAATAAATTTCAATTAAAAATATATAAAAAGAAAAAAGAAATTATAATTTTTTTTGCAATTTTGTAATAAAGTTATAAGGCTAATTTATTTATTGCAGAATGGTTTAGTTATTTACACCATGTTCATATGACTATAAGATATTAGTATTGAAAATAGACCCCTGAAGTCATCTAGTTCAGGTCTCTCATTTTCCAGGTGAGGACCTGGTCTCCTAATTCTCAGTTAAATGCTTTATCTATTATATCATACTTCCATTATGCTATTACATAAAGAGAAGCAGATAAAATTATGGATATTTATAACATTTGAAGAAAGAACAATAGATAACAATGGGCTTGATTTCAGGCCCAGCACTCTATCCTCTATGCCATTACTAATTCAGAAGAACATGATGAGGATTAGTAATAGCTTGACATGTGACTTCTCTCAGAAAACATTAATCAACTGTTTGCATGTTCTCCCTCCCATTAGATTGTGAGCTCCTGCCAAGGCAGGGTCTGTGTTTTATCTTTCTTCCTATTCCCCAGTGTTTAGCACAGTGCCTGGCACATGGTAGGTGCTAAATAAATGTTAATTGGCGCTATCAATTGAGACCTATGCTACAAATGCAAACCTAGGCTCCCAAGATCATAGACTTAGAGCTGGATCACAGATTTATGTAACTGCAACTCAAGAGATTGAAATTGCTCTAACTCACACAGGAAATGGATGACAAAGCTCAAAGTAGAACCCAGAATCTCCCTCTTCAAATCCAGACAGTTTCCCAGGGTATGGAACTCCATATCGTGACTCCGGACAAGTACCCATCAATCTTTCCTCGTCTGTAAATGGGCATAGATAATCTGTGCACTCTACCTCACAGGGCTGCTGAGAGGTAGCATTTTTGTAAAAGCCCATGTGCTCTGTCTTTGGGAGGCAACAGTACTAGGCCCACAGCTGCGGTGCTCGGGCTGGAAACAGGGCGGCCCCCACATCTCTGGGGCCATGGCTAAATAACTTTAAAAAGTTTGAACTCTAAAACAGGTATCTGAGAGGTGTGCGCTTTATAAACTTTAAAGAGCAGGGGGAAAGCCAGTAGTTAAAGTACCAACATTTAAAAACGGTAAGGAGGCCACAAGACGTAGCGCTGGAAGGAACTTTGGAACCTTTTCTACCCGCCCTTTTTACGGAGGAGGATGACAGGCAGAAGACAGACATTCGTTCAAGGTCATAGAGCCAAGCCTCGGACGTAAAGCCTCCGATTTCGGCCCCCACACCTTACCTAGCCTACCCAGCCCCAGGAGCAGCAGCCAAGGGGCCTTCCTCAGCCTTTACTCCCGGAGGCTCCAGACTCGAAGGCCCGGCCTGCAGAACTGCTTCCTCCTCCAGTCTCCTCCCCTAAACTGCACCCCGCTTCACCTGGCCAGGCTGGGCCCCGCCCCTCTCACCTGGTCCGGCTGGGCTGGGCAGCCGCGGCCGCACCATCCGCAGCTGGCGGAGCTTGTCCACGCAGTACAGGTGCCAAGTAGTCCGGTTCAGCCCGCGCCCAGTCTGGGGCCTTTCCAGGGAAAAGGAATGAGTCTGATGGCCGAGCCTCGAGCCCCGGGGAAGCCTGCGGTGTTACAGACGGTGAGCTCAGCTAGCGGAGAGGGTCTGGGGGCTTTGCCAGTTCTCTCTCCAGCCTGTACCCTAGTCTCCCCTTGCCCCGGGCTTCGGGACGTTCCCTCACACCTTGGCTTTTGGCCACCCCTCTGTTCTCCCCCCGCCCCCACTCACGTGTGCTCCCTGCCAACCCCTCTCTCCCCCGCACCTGCACGCACGGATTCCCACGCACCTCGCCCGCACACAGCCACAACTACTTGATTGAGCACACTTGCCGCCCTGCGCAGTTACTCTACCCTTCTAGCGCACGGGCACGAACCCTCCGCGCTCCCCGCCCGTTCCTGAAATCTTTTACCAACCTGTTCAGAATAGACCCAACCTAAGGAGTGTTGCGCTCTCCGGAAAAAGCAGATCCCGACTCCCCATCCTCTCCCCGCCGGGCTCAGAGAGGCCCGGCCAACCAGTCCATGGCTTTGGCCCTTTGAGTTCCCCAGGCTCTCTGGCTCGTTCGCACCTGAAAGTAAGGAAATGGCTCAAAGTACTTTGTGTAAGTACTGTAGGAAGCCTCTCAGTGAAATGCCAAAGAGCAAAATTTTCACTCTTTTGAAAAGGGGAAATAATGGCATGAGATTTGCACTATGCATTCAGTTTTTTATCACAGTGTTCCTTTATGTTTTGTAGTCTGAATTTTACCAGAGTATCTACTACTTAGCAGCGTTCCCTTCTCTTTGGCTATGGAACGTTTTAAATGATGTTGATAAAATTTCTCTTGTTAATCTTGTGGAAGAGATTGGACTAAATCATAGTATTGTTAGGTATATTTGGCAGTGGTTTAATGGTGGGACCCATAAAAAAGTCATTAGAGATTTACGAATAATTTGGAAAGTCCCCAGTAGAGTGTTTGAAGAATATGTGCCTGGCTTTATACTTTCACATTATTTGGATAAAAGCATACATAATATCACCATCAAATTCACCAAAAACTCAAAGCTAGATGGGATGGCTAAAACACTGAATGATAAAGATTTTAAAAGATCTCAATAGGTGAGAACATTGGGCCCATCCAACAAAATGAAACTCAATAGGGATAAAAGGGGATTTAAAAAAAAAAAAAATCAGCTCCTCGAATACAAGACTGGGATGGCATGGATTAACAGCAGATTATCTAAAATAAAACAAATAAATTAAAAAAAAAAAAACCCAAATCACCAGGATCTATTGTGAAAGCTCATTGTGAGTCAACAGTGTGATCTAACAGAGATCTAGTGCCCACAAATAGAAGTGATCATCCTATTGTACTCTGCCCTGATCAGGCCACTGTGGAGTATTAATTCTGGGCACCACATTTTAGAGAGGACATTGCTAAGCTTGAGAGGTGGGGAATCATGAAAATAAAGGACTAATTAATAGAAAAGGGGATTTTGTCTACAGATGAGAAGATCCAGAGAAACATGACTGTTGATTATATTTGGGTATTGAAGGATTATCATGTGAAAAACAATAGCTAATAAAAATAATGAAAACTAGCATTTTAAAGTGCTCACTAAGTGCCAGGCACTGGCTAAACACTTTCCAATTGATCCTTTCAACCACCCAGAGAGGTAGATATTATCCCATTTTACAATTGAAGAAACTGAGGTGAATATGAGGCTTGTTCACATGCATACTGTTGAGTGCCTGAGGTTCTGTTTGAACTCATGTTTCCCAGGCCTCCCTGAACCTACTGCCTGGTCAATCATCAAGATCATCATGACTGTCCATTCTGGCTTTTGTCTTGCTACAGATGACTCTGGAAGAAAAAATGAGGCAGTATGCTTTGTGTAATTCTGTCTCACTTAAATTTAGTTCACAAATGAATCTAGACACCACCCTGTGATAGCATTGGTCCTCTTGGAAATGAAGGACAAGTGTGGATTGTTGGACCTGCAGTGAGAAGTATCTGAGTTTGAATCTTGCCTCAGATGCCATAGCTGTGTTTAAATAATTCCTTTAATTTCTCTGGGTCTTAGTTTCATCATCTGCAAAAACGAAGGGTTTGGACTGGATGATCTCTTAAGTTTCTTTCCAGTTCAAACATTCTATGATTTTAAAATGTGACTTCAATGTGTGTTCCAGTTTCACCCATCTACTTCATATAGGGGATATAATGAATAATAACCCCGCGACAGTGCTTTGAGCTTTGTAATTGAAGGATGTATATGAGGAGCAATGTTCTGATTCTTTTTCTTATTGGTGTTTATTGTTTAAGTGTGTGGCTTGGGAGCCATACTGCCCAATCAAGTACAAAATGGCCATTCAAAGATACTACCCCCTTTTTCTTTTCCTATGCCCTGTGCTAGTTAGGGTTGCCCATGGCAACACAGTTCTCCTGAGCAGTTAGGTTGCTTCTGATTTTTTTAATGCTTTAAAGCATTCTTGGCTAGAGCCTGCAGCAGCTTTTCTACACCCTCCATATGTCCCCTCCTGCTTTGGTTACTTGCAATTTTGAATCTTTTGGAATGGTGAAGAACATCAATTGGTATAGAGAAAATAACTGATGTTCATATAGTGCTTTGAGAAAGTATATATACACATCACTGAAATCATCTAAATAGCCAAGTGAAATATTATTTCAGAGGAACAAATCACAGATCAAGAAAATAGGATATGAGAACAAAGCTATTACTGAGACTGTAGCAGAAATGCATTTCTCTGCATCCTTTCTCTGCTACTTAGCACAAGGATGAAAGTACATTTTAAACTATATGAGCCCTTCATAAAACAAATTTGCAGGATTACAGCATGATACATTTTTGGTGTGGTCGTAGAATAATGGTAGTAGAATAACTAACCATATATAATATTAAGTGGATGAACTTTATAAATGACCTGTTCTTTTGGATATAAATAGCTCTCTATCAGAAGTGTGGATAAGTTGTAATTTAATATATATTTTAAAGGCCTATAATTTCACTGGGATAGGCCCTCCTGCTTTTGTTACATACTTCAAATCCTTCAATTCTTAAAAAAACATGAAGATCTATGACCAAAATTAATCCTGAAGTGAAACTTTTGATAAACTCTTTCTGTATTTAAACCAGTCTTTGGATGATAAGCTCATAGTCTATCAGTGGATCAGTAATAATTATTCACATGTATATAGTACTGTACAGGATTTAAAATGTCATCATCTACAAGAAACTGTTTTCCACCCCCTCTTAACTCCAGAGCTTTCACTCTGTTGATTATTTCCAATTTATCTTGTCATTATCATGTTTATACATATTTCTATGGTAACTCTATTACATTATAAGCTCTTTTGAGGGTAGGGGCTGTCTTTTGCTGCTTTCTATATCCCCAGCAATTAGCACAATGCCTGGTGCATAGTAAGAGCTTAATGATTTAAAGAAAACATTATTCACTAAGGACCTACAAAGTGTCCCCTAAGACTTCTTTTGAAAAATGGAATTTTGGTAGGAATTTAAAAGAACCATGAGGATCAATAGAGCAGAGGAGGGAGATGATTTCAGGCAAAGGGAATAGCTAGAGAATATACCTGAAGCCGAGAGATGCAGGGTCATGTTTTTTGAACATCATGGAGCCAGTGTCACTGAATCAGATTGGAAAGTAACAGAGGGCTTTGCATGCTGAACAGATTCTTATTTGCTCCTAGAGATAATAGGGAGCCATTGGAGTTTATTGAGTAGAGAGGCCCCAGTGAGGGAAAAGCACTTCAGTGGTTGAATAGAAGATGGACTAGAGACTTAATGAGCTGCTGCAATAATCAGGTCATGAGATGAGGAGCACTGGTCCTTGAGTGATGGCAGAGAAGAGAGGAAGGCAGATAATTGCACAGATGAAATCCACAGGCCTTCATAGATTTGGGAAGAGGTAGTGAGGAGTCCCGGGGGTGACTTATGTGTGGTGAGCCTGGGAGGCTGATGTTGGCTTCTACAGTGATAGAGAAGGAAGGAGGACTCAATTTAGCAATGACAAGTTTTATTTGGTCTTGGAACACCTTAAATCCTGGGCCTTTCTTTTGCTTGATCCATTCAGTATTTGTGACATTGCTAGTCACCTCCTTTATTAAACCTGTTTTCTCTTTTAGAACACTTTCCCATTTTTTTTTCCTCCTTTATGTCTTGTGTCTCTGTTTGCTAGCTTATCTCCTAATGGCCTCAGACTTGAATATTCCCCAAAGCTTGGTTCTTGACTCTACACTAAGAGAAATTATTCAAATAAAGACCTAGGACTACTAAAAGTTCACTTTTCACTTGATTCCCAGCAACCCAGGGACCCAGTGACCCAGGAATATAAACAGAGGCACTCAGGCTGGGATCTGGAGGACTAGATTCTGTTCTGGTTTCATACTGTCTTGCAGTGGAGCCTTAAGTGACTCAGTTTGCCTCTGGGTATCTTTTTCCCATACTAATGATTATGGTGCCTGTTCCTAGTTACCACTATCTATCAGTGGTCCTCAAACTTTTTAAATAGGGGCCAGTTCACTGTCCCTCAGACTGTTGGAGGGCCAGACTATAGTAAAAACAAAAACTCACACTCTGTCTCCGCCCCTCAGCCCATTTGCCATAACCCAGCAGGATGCATAAACGTCCTCAGCGGCAGCATCTGGCCCTTGGGTCATAGTTTGAGAACCCCTGAGATTCTAGGTTTATGGTTTATGTATGTATAGTGCTTAAAGGGTAGTAAAGGTTCTTTCTTCATCATATCCCTGTGATATAATTCTTGGAATCACAGAAGTTAATGGGAAAGGACCATACTCTTTCTTATTCTCTTATTCTTATTATGTTATATTATATTATATTTATTATATTCTACATATATCATGTACTCTCTACACCATACATCTTCCAGTTTTTGATGTTAGGCTTCCAGTAAGGAGGAACACATGAATTGTGGCAGAGTGGAAAGAGGTTCTGCAGTCAAGAGAACCTGAGTTCAAATTCTATTTCTGAAATTAACCTGTGTGATCTTAAACCAATCATTTAACTTCTGCCAGCTTCATTTTCCTTATCTGTAAACAAGAGTATACTAGATGGTCTCTGAGGTCCCTTTTGGCTCTAGATTTATGATCCTATGACCTCCCAGGGCACTTAGTTCAGCTTTGTGATAGCCCTCATTGTCAGGAAGCTTCTCCTGCTCAATCTGAATTTCTCTTTGCTACTTCCATCCATTACTTATAAATCTGCTAAGACCAAGTAGAAAAAAATCTATTCCCTCTTTCATGTAACAGTCCTTGAAATACTTGAAGATAGCTATAGATTCTCCTTTGAGTCTTTTCTTCTTCTGGTTAAAATATCCCTAATCCTTTAACTGATCCTTGTAAGACATTATGAACATCCCGATTGTAGAAGGATGAAACTCTGAAAAGGTGTGCTTGACTCAAAAAACAGAGCACTTAAGTTAATTATTTATTTGATTTGAGATAATGGCTCTATATACATATATTTAAATGAGATGATGATATGATGGCTCTCTTCACCATTGGTGCTTGCTGAATATTTGGTGGTGAGGTAATTGTAGGCAAGGATTGGAGGGCTGAGGGAGAAGTGTCAGGGGTTACTTGGCTGCAGGAAGAGGAGGAGAGGAGCTAGAGACTCCATACTCCAGAATCCAGGATACATCTTTGGCAAGCCACTTGGCAGCTTGCCTGCCTCCTTCACTTCTCCCTCTAAAAACCAAGAACTTTGATTGATGCTGTCTCTGACTGATTCTGAGACCCTCCAGGGAGCTAGTCATGACATTATACCTGATCACTCTCCTCTCTTCACACATCAGCTTGTTGATATGTGATACTCAGAATTAAACACAATATTCCAGATGTAGTCTGACTTGGCCAGATTTTATACAGAAGGACTACATAACTACCTGGTTTAGAACAGTGTCTCTCTAAACATAGCTTCAGATTGCATTAATTTTCTTGCTGCCATATCACACTGCTGACTTTCATTGAGCTTCCAGTTCACTAAAACCCCTAGATTTTTTTCAAACCATTTTCTAGTTAACTATATCTCCCCTATATTAACATTTGTGAACTTAATTTTTTGGATATCAAAGTGTAAGATTTTATATCAATTCCTATTACATTTTGTTTTATCCTTCCTAGCTCCTTTTTAAAAAATAAAATCCAATAAATTATGTAATTAAGAATCAGATTAAGTGATTTCCCCAGGATTTCTATACTTTATGTATTCCTAGCTAAAACTTTATACTTGGAATCAATGCTTATTCTGCCACACTATATATTTTGCAGATAAAAGTGTCATGAAATTTTTGGGTATAATCAAGTGCTAATAATCCTTTCTGGTTATCTACAGATGTCACTTGTTGTTGAACTGAATGTGGGAGGTGAGCTGTACACTACCACTGTGGGCACCCTGAAAAAATTCCCTGGCTCCAAGCTGGCAGAAATGTTCAGCACAGCCAAGCCTCCTCGGCCTGATTCCCAAGGCAGAATCTTCATTGACCGACCAGGTACCCATTTTCGACCTATCCTGGAATATCTCCGCAGTGGACAGCTGCCTACACAGAGCATCCCAGAGGTATATAGAGAAGCCCAGTTCTATGAGATCCAACCCCTGGTCAAGCTTCTAGAGGATACACCCCAGATCTTTGGGGAGCAGGTAGCCAGGAAGCAGTTCTTGCTCCGAGTTCCAGGATACAATGAGAACCTTGAGCTCATGATCCGGATCGCCAAAGCAGAAGCTGTGGCAGCTCGATGTTCTGATGTAATGGTATGTGCAGTGCGGACTGAGGAGGATGCCACTCGCTGTCTGGATGCCTTACAGACTCTGGAGACAGACAAGAGATCAGTGGTGAAGTTTGGGCCCTGGAAGGCATCACCAGCCATCACTGACCTATTGGATTGTGTCAAAATGGACATTGAAGCTCAGGGGTACTGTGTGTCTTACCAGCCCTATGCAGTTGAGAAGGGATTCCTAATCAAGACCTTTGATTATTTGTATAAATTCACTTTCACCTGGTGGTGACCTCCTCAGTAGTCTAAGGATTGATACATTTGGCTAGGGGTAGATGCTTATAGAAAAATAAATTATTAAATCATTTAAGTGAAATAAATTAAGAAAGTAAAAATTACAGCATAAACATTTTGAATGTTTTCATGATAAAGGGAAGATAATGTGGTTGGTAATCAGTACTGAATAAATAGGAAAAGTAAGTGACATCTGGACCCCTTTCTGATTTTGTCTGTTAACAATGGGCATACTTTTTCTCTACAAAAAATATATGTATACTCATATGTTCACACACATATGTGTAAATACACACATAAGTATATATATATATATATATGTATGTATATATATATATATATGTATGTATATATATATGTATATATATATATATACATACATATATATATATATATATATACACACACACACACACACACACACACACATATGCATTTTCAAATCATTAGCTATGCTTTCCCCATCTTAACATTTGTAAATTTGATTTTTTGGAAGTAAAAGTAAAAGACTTTACATCCATCCTGATTATACACACACACACACACACACACACAATTCAACAGTATCTATACATATACATACAATATGGTAGGGAAAATGAGGAAGAATTGGATTAGATTGCCAATTCTGTTTTCTTCTAAGAATATGTAATCTAAGGTGCCTTGCACCTCTGATATATTATGATATTTTTAATACTTTTATTTCTTCAGAGAAAGGGTCTATGTGAATGATAAATATAAAACATGGAAATTCTTATATTGCTAGCCTTTTTTAAGGCTAGTACAGTAAAAAGAGAATTTCTCTTGTTTAGCTTTATTTTTTTTCCTATGTAAAAAGACTGCTGAAAGCTTGTTAATTGCGCCCCTTTTTCCTGGAGCAAAGCATGTCTCACTTTGCCAATAGTATAGAATCAATACTACCTCTATGAATGGCCAGTTAGGTTCCAGCTCAGAAATATTCTCTTTGGTTGTAAAAAATAGAAAGTTGCAAGGATGTTAGAGCAACAGGTAATAAGAATGATGACACATTTCCCAAACCATTTGTTTGATCTAGAAGCCATATCAAAAAAGGATTCCTTGGAAAATCATTGTCTTGAATGTGAAGCAAAGCCCCAAAGTAAAGCAATATTTTTCTTATCTTAATGAAAATTCTAAAATTTTTAAATAATGTGTTGGTAATGGCAGTTATAAGTCTACAATTTTTTTTTAAATTTCTGCACCCTAAAAAGTAAATAGTTCTAGTTCAAAAGAACTGATTTCTTACTCATGGTACTATTAACTGTAGAGTTTTAAGGAATAAAATTGATAAAGGACAGAGATTTAGAGATTTTTCTCTGCTCACAGTGATTATACAATAGGGTTGTTTATGGTATGTTACTATTTAGTAATTGTGGCTGGTTTTGGGAGGGTCATTCATAAATTTTGTTTTATTGGTTTTCTTTTGATAATTTAAAAAATATAAATAGTTGGATTATTGGTAACAATAATGATAACAATGGCTATTTAGTATATAAGATATATAAAGTTCTTTCCTCAAAACCACAAGAGATAGCACAATTTGATGGATGTAGAAGAAATGGGCTTTAATCCTGGCTCTAAGTACTCTGTGTCACCTTGAAGTCACATAACCTGTCAAATCTACTTCTTCATCTATAAAATAAGAATACCTCCTTCAAAAGGTTGTTATAATAATAACTCATAGCTCTTTAAAAGTTTCAAAGTATTGTTCTAGCAATGCTGGAAAAGCAACATGGTGTAATAAAGTGCTGGTCTTGAAATTGGGAAAACCTGAGATCAAAAAATCAAAATAGGTTCTTTTTCTATGCATCTGACTATTCCTCAATCTCTTTTGTAGGTTCTTCATTCATGGCATGTTCACTAACCCTTGTGAACCTATAGCTCTTACCTTCTCTTTTTGCTACTCTATACTATCTCACTGAGAAGTTATGTGGTACAGTGTATTCAATTTGGAGTCAAGAAAACTCAAATTCAGATCCTTCCGGACATATTATCTTTGTGGCCCTGGTCAAACCATTTAACTCTTAGTAGCACCTAATTCACAGGGTTGTTGTGAGGGTCAAGTAAGATAACATATGTACAATCCTTTGCGAACCTTAAAGCACTATATAATTGCTAGCTTTTATGTAAATTTATATGTTATCTCCCCATTAGAATATACAAACCTTGAAGGTATTGATTTTTTTTTCTTTGCATCTTCAGCAAAAATGCTTGTTTACTGATTTGACTCCATCCCTAATTAGCTGTAAATCCATAGGAAAATCACTTAAACATTTCTAAGTCTTTGTATTCCTTAAAATAGTGACAGTATCTGTGATACCAAACAGGCTTACTGTGAAGTTCCATTCCTTTAAGCTAACAAACTTTATCTCTCACTTTCTTAGTCAAACTCATAGAAAATCCTACTCCAGAGATTGTCTGCAACCCTTTGTGATTTAACTTCTGCCTTCAACTAAAATAACTCTCCAAGTTATAAGTGATCTCTTAATTGCCAAATCGACAGTTTATTAACTTTCTTGACCTCTTTGCACCTTGACAATTTTGACCCAGTCTTCCTCCAGGAGACTCTCTCCTCTGTGTTAACCTTGGCTTTAGGAAACTCCCTCTGGTAGCTCTGTGGAGACTGGATTGGAATGGGGAAACCAATTAGAAAACTATTGCAATAGTGTAGATGAGAGGTAATTTCTTGAATTAGGGTGTCAGCTGTGTGAAGAGGTTGTGAAGGTAAAACATGTCAAAATTTGACGTAATTGAATATGTGGGGTAAAGGTGAGTAGTTGACACAGACCCAGGTCTGGGTAACTGGAATAGTGGTGCCTTCAGCAACAATAAGGAAGTTGAGAAAAAGAATGGGAAATGGGACAGATAAGTTGTTTTGGATATGTTGAGTTTTAAGAGATTTATAGGATATCCAGTTTGAAATATTCAGTGGACAGTTAATGTGAGCCTAGAGCTCAGAAAAGGGATTGGGACTGGCTCTATAAATCTGGTAATCAACTATGTAAATAATTTAATTTATAGGTGATTATCAAATGAGATAGTATAATGAACAAAGGAAGACTAGGATAGAGCCTTAGTTTGCAATATATTTAGTGGAAATAACTTGGATAAAAATATAACAAAAACTGAGAAGCTGTGATACAGATTAAGAGAACCATGGCTTTGTAAAAGTAGTTCCCTATGCTGGGAGTGTATATCTTCTTCACCCCTGCTTCTTAAATCCTTATGTTCTTTCAAATGCCATGTCCTAGAGAAAGCCTGTACTGACATTCTATTTTTTTTTCCCCCCTGAGACTGGGGTGAAGTGACTTGCCCAGAGTCACACAGCTAGGAAGTGTTAAGTGTCTGAGACCAGATTTGAACTCGGGTCGTCCTGAATTCAAGGCTGGTGCTCTATCCACTGTGCCACCTAGCTGCCCCCTGTACTGACATTCTAAATTAAATTGCCAGATTGGCTAAGTTGACAGGAAAAGATGATAAATGTTGGAGGATTTATGGGGAAACTGGGACACTAATACATTGCTGGTGGGATTATGAAGTGATCCAGCCATTCTGGAAAGCAATCTGGAATTATGCTCAAAAGGTTATCAAACTGTGCGTACTCTTTGACCCAAAAGTGCCATTACTGGGTCTGTATCCCAAGGAAATCATAAGGAAAAGGACTCCATGTGCAAAAATGTTTGTAACAGCTCTTTTTGTGGTAGCAAAGAATTGGGGAATGGCTGCACAAGCAGAACCAGGAATACATTGTACACAATAATAGCAAGAATGTGTGATGATCAACTATAAGAGACTTGGTACTTCTCAGTAGTTCAGTAATCCAAAGCACTTCCAATAGACTTTGGACAGAAAATGCCATTTGCATCCAGAAAAACAACTAAGGAGATTGAATATAAATCGACACATGCTATATTCACTTCTTTTTCTGTTTTAATTTCTTTTGTGGCTTTTCCCTTTTGCTCTGATTTTTCTCCCAACATGATTCATAAAGCAATGTGTATTAAAAAATAAACTTACCAAATTAAATTGCCAGTGCCCTCTTATCACACACATGCACACATGTTTATATTTATATATCTTTATATGTGTTGTTTTTTCTGGTAGACTAATAAGTTTCTTTAGGCTAGACCCCATCCATTTTTGTGTTGTATGACTTGTGCCTAATAAGAGTGCCTGATACATTTAAAGTGCTTATTAATCAATTCTTGCTAAATAAAGTGTGTAAAATACCTTTTGGATTGCAAAATGCTGTATGTTATACCTTTATCTTTTTTTCTCATCATAGGGAGACAATTTTCAAAAGATCAAAAAAAAAAAAAAAAAAAAAGCCAACTTCCAGGGAATTCAGAAAAGAAACCTCAGTTACCTGAAAACATTGCTTTATATTAATATGATCAAATCCCACAGTCCTGAGCCTTATAGCAAGATACTTTGACTAAGTCTCACAAAGAGTTAATGGCCTGTTTCTTCTAAACTGAGAAGATTGAACTAAATATTTATAAGTTTGTTCAACATCATCATCCTCTGATGTACATATTTGTTTTGCAGCTCTAACCAGAATCCTATTTTGTACATAAACAGTAGAATAGGAAAAAATGTATTACTATATGTTAAATACTGTGATAAAAGCTGAGGACAGGAGCAAAATCAAGCTAAATCTCTCACATTTGAATAGGGCAAGACAACACACATGATCTGTGTATTTAGTTTCTGGCAGCAAATAAGCAGGGTTAGTCCCTGACCAAGAGAATATGCCCTTTGTGGAGAAGAATTCTAATGGAAATTCTTAAGAGTAATGGTGTCCCTTTTGTAAAGTAAAACCTATAAGTAAATCTAATATATTATCCTCCCCAACCCCAAAATTTTCCCTTAAGTGCTAACTCAACTTCCAGTATGAACACAGAGCTAGGTTCTTGTTTTGTATATCATCACTGGATATATAACTGGACTTATGCAATTGTAATGTTTGAGAAGCCAGTTTGGAAGAATAAAACTAGTACCAGATATTCCTGATTGTCTCCAATTTGGATTATTGGACCCTTGATTTGGATTAAGGGAGATATCATTTATTATGCCTTCCTGCTGGACACGAGGAGCTGAAAACTGGAGAGGGCTGTTCTCTCCTCTTCCATCCCAGTCTTCAAGTTGGTTGCTCTTTGCTGTTAGAGAATGTCTATTTCATTTACAGAACATAAGATCCTTAAGAATAGGGACTATTTTCATTTCCAAAATATGTAGAGAATTGACTCTAATTTATAAGAAATCAAGCCATTCTCCAATTGATAAATGGTCAAAGGATATGAACAGACAATTTTCATATGATGAAATTGAAACTACACTCATATGAAAGAGTGTTCCAAATCACTATCGACCAGAGAAATGCAAATTAAGACAACTCTGAGATACCACTACACACCTGTCAGATTGGCTAAGATGACAGGAACAAATAATGATGAATGTTGGAGGGGATGTGGGAAAACTGGGACACTAATGCATTGTTGGTGGAGTTGTGAACAAATCCAACCATTCTGGAGAGCAATCTGGAATTATGCTCAAAAAGTTATCAAACTGTGCATACCCTTTGATTCAGCAGTGTTACTACTGGGCTTATATCCCAAAGAGATCTTAAAGAAGGGAAAGGGACCTGTATGTGCCAAAATGTTTGTGGCAGCTCTTTTTGTAGTGGCTAGAAACTGGAAAATGAATGGATACACATCAATTGGAGAATGATTGGGTAAATTGTGGTATATGAATGTTATGGAAGATTATTGTTCTGTAAGAAATGACCAGCAGGATGAATACAGAGAGGCTTGGAAATACTTACATGGACTGATGCTGAGACAAATGAGCAGAACCAGGAGATCATTATACACTTCAATAACAATACTGTGTGAGGATATATTCTGATGGAAATGGATATCTTCAACAAAAAGAAGATCTAATTCAGTTCCAATTGATTAATGATGGACAGAGAAGGAACACTGGTGTGAACGTTTTACATTTTTGTTTTTCTTCTCAGGTTATTTTTACCTTTTGAATCCAATTCTTCCTGTGCAACAAGAGAACTGTTTGGTTCTGCACACATATATTGTCTCTAGGATATACTATAACATATTTAACATGTATAAGACTGCCTGCCATCTAGGGGAGGGGGTGGAGGGAGGGAAGGGAAAAGTCAGAACAGAAGTGAGTGCAAGGGATAAAGTTGTAAAAGATTACCCATGCATATATAATGTCAATAAAAAGATTTAAAAAAAGAATAGGGGCTGTTTGTATTTTATGTTTTTATCCACAATTCTATTGCACACAAAAGAAATTAATAGATGCCTGTTGTTGCACTAAGCATAAGATGCCTTCTATGTGCAAAGTAATGTGGTAGGTGAAAGGGTTACAAAGATCGATAGAAAACCAAATTCTGTTTTCAATCAACTTAGGACATAATTAGGAGAATACACAAACTATGATAAAAGGAATAATCAGCTAAAAGTTAAAGATTCAAACAAGATTCTAGCAATGTAATTTTGTATATCTGGAGAGATAAACCTTTATCAATTAAACAAAACTTTTCTAAGAATATATCTATGACTGAAAACAACCTGCCAGAATTATCTTTATGTTGCAAACGGTACTAGATACCTACAGTTCATATGAATAACTTGCTGAGAATCACTTAAGATGGAGAACTGATATTTACATCAAGGTTTCCTAACTCCAAAATCAGAGTTCTTCTCAAGATAGACATAAACTACTGAGGCACAGGTCAATGCTCTAGCTGTTCTGATATTCAGCTGAGCCACTGAGTACCAATGATACCAGACACTGATTCTGCCCTTGAAGCATCTGACATCCTCAAAAATCTCAGCTTTTTAGGAATTGGTTAAGTAGCCCTAATAATTTCATAAAGAAGATAGAAATAAAAGTCAAAGGATAGGGTGAACAGAATCTAGCAACCTTGTTTACATTCAGGAGCCATTAATGTCTTTTGCTCATACTGAGAAATTGTGACAATCAAGAAAAACATGAATGCAAACCAAGAAAGGGGAGGAGGAGAGGGGGAGAAGAGGGGAAAATAGAAGAAAAAGAGAGGGATGGAGCAAAAGAGGGAAGGAGAGAAAGAGATAATTATGTTGCAATGCAAAGAGTACTAGATTTGGGTTCAATTCTGTAGTCTTGACACTATGATTCTGGGGAAGTCATTTCCTCTTTTGGAGTCTGTTTATCAGTATAACCAGGATAATACTTTCTACACTAATCTTAGCACTGTGAGCTAAGTCCTTTATAAACTTTAAAAGTTCTATAGCAATATCAACCATCATTATCTTTGCATGTTTACCCTATACATGTAAGAGTCAATTTGCCTAAAATGGGCAGATGAACTAGTCAGAAAAAAGGATGCACCATAATGGTGGGTTCAACATGGATGTGGTGAGCAGGTTCTTGGGAGATGATATTTGGGAGCCTAGCTAAGTGATATTATATTCCATAAAAAATGTTTCTTAACACCAAATTTTTCCTTAAAGAAACATTCAAATGAGCAAACCAGGAACTTTTTATAGATGGGGACATTTGTAAGGCCTCCTAAAATCTTACTGATCTTTGGGAACTAAAATCAAGAAAATCCTGTCAGGACTCATCAGAGACAAGGTAGGTAGAGAAAGGTGCTATTTTTGGCATGTAATCTATAAGCTTATTTGACTGCTAGAAATCATATGGCAATCAATTTTGCATATGTTTAAAAATCAGTATTCAATTATAAGGGCAGTGTTTTCTTTTAATTATAAACAATTTCAGCAAATGCAAACAAAAATAATTTAAAACTAAACGAAAGTTATGGAATCAGATTATTTGCATATTGGAATACATTTTAACAAAATAACTCTGGGTCCTTTTCTATCTGAAGTTTTGAGATAATTGTTGTCTCCTCATGGTATGGTCATCCTGAGTTATTGAGAACTGTGCTGGAAAGTTCAAGTTCTGGAATAGCTTTAATATGGCTCTAGGAACTGGTACATTTTTTAAGGATCAGCCTAGCTAAGTTTGAAAAGATTCATCATTTAGTAGGTTGGTCATGAAGTAATTATTTTTGGTCACAGGAAATCATGAAACTTCGTATTATGGAGGGGATTACAATGACAGATGTCAATGAAAAGTACATTCACACCAATGAAATCATGAATCCTTATTCAAAACCTGCTGTTTTAAATCTTTCTTTATATTCCTCTATTCTGAATATCTTTACACTCTTCATATTTTCCATTTTTAATGGTATCATTATAGATATTCTGGAATGGGTTTTTTCCCCCTGAGGCAATTGGGATTAAGTGACTTGCCCAAGTTAACAAAGTTAACAAAGAAGTGTTAAGTGTCTTGAGATCAGATTTGAACTCATCCTCCTGAATTCAGAGATAGTGCTCTATCCACTGCGCCACCTAGTTGTCCCCATTATATTCTGGAAAATTTTCTTCACTAATTTTCTGAAAATAACCCAATTATTACTCCTAATGTGTTTCAGGATGTTAATAATTCTGAGGTTCCCTTTCCTTAATCAGTCCTCCAAATCTATAACCTTATTCTGCAATTCTTACATATCTTTTCACAGATGAGTTTTTAATATTTTTCTTTAAAGTCTTGAGTTCCAAATTCTACCCCTTCTTCTCTTTCACCCTCCCTTACATGGTAGGCAATCAGACTTTATATATGTGAAATTGTATAAGACATTTCCCTATTATTCAGTCTGTAGTTAGTCAAAATCAGTTCCTTCACAGGAGACAACAGGTTTCATCACTAGTCTTTTGGGATTGTCTTGGATCATTGTAATGCTGAGACTAGCTAAGTCATTCATAGTTCTTTTCAACAATATTCCTGTAACTGTGTACAATGTTCTCCTGGTTCTATGCACTTGACTATGCAACAGTTCATATAAATCTTTCCAGCTTTTTCTGAAATCATCCAGCTTGTCACTTCTCATAGTATAATAATATTCCATTATAATCCTATACCACAGCTTGTTTAGACATACCCCAATTGATGGACCTCCCTTTAATTTCCAGTTCTTAACCAATATAAGAGCTGCTATAGATATTTTTTTTACAAACAGGTCCTTTCTCCTTTTTTTTCTGGATGTCTTTGTGATATAGACCTAATCGTGGTTTTGCTAGATCTAAGGGAATGCAGTTTTATAGCATTTTGGACATAGTTCCAAATTATTCTCCAGAATATTTGGATCAGTTCACAAGCTCAATTATTTTTGAATCTTGCTTTTCTGTTTCAATTGCATTATCTGCTACTTTTTGTTCCACTTCCTTAATTCTGCTTTTTGCTACATCCAGTGAAATTTTCAAATTCTCTAAGCTATTTTCTAGTTTCATCATTTTTAAAAAATCATTCTGGGATTTCTTAGGTGCATTCAATTTCTTTGTTTCCTTTTGTAATTTTTAAAATTAATTTATTTACAAAGTATATGCACGAGTAATTTTTCTAACTTTGACTCATGCAAAACCTTTTGTTTCAAATTTTCCCCTTCTTCCCCCCAACCTCTCCCCTAGCTGGCACGGAGTCCAATACATATTAAATATGTTGAAATACATGTTAAATCCAATATGTATGTACATATTTATACAGTTATCTTGCTGCACAAGAAAAATCAAATCAAGAAGGAAAAAAACCTGAAAAAAACCCCAAAATGCAAGCAAATAAGAGAGAGTGAGAATACTATATTGTGTTCCACACTGTTCTTACAGTTCTCTGGGTGTATATGGCTCTCTCCATCACTGAGCAAATGGAACTGTTTTGAATCCTCTCATTGTTGAAGAGAGCCATGTCCATCAGAATTGATCGTTATATAGTCTTGTTGTTGCCTCTGTATAATGATCTCCTGGTTCTGCTCATTTTACTTAACAGCAGTTCATGTAGGCCTCTTCAAGCTTCTCTGAAATCATCCTGATGGTCATTTCTTTCTTTTTTTTTTTTTTTTTGTGATTTAAAAAAATATTATTATAGCTTTTTTATCTTACAAGATATATGCATGGGCAATTCTATAGCATTGACAATTGCCAAGCCCCTTGTTCCAATTTTTCCTCTCCTTCCCCCCACCCCTCCCCCAGATGGCAGATTGACCAATACATATTACATATGTTAAAGTATAAATTAAATACAATATATGTATATATATCCAAACAGTTATTTTGCTATACAAAAAGAATTGGACTTTGAGACAGTATACAATTAGCCTGTAAAGGAAATCAAAAATGCAGGCACAAAAAAAATAGGGGGATTGGGAATTCTATGCAGTGGTTCATAGTTCTCTCCCAGAGTTTTTTCGCTGGGTACAACCAGTTCAATTAAAAATTACTGCTCTATTGGAACTGATTTGGTTCATCTCATTGTTGAAGATGGCCACGTACATCAGCATTGATCATCATATAGTATTGTTGTTGAGGTAAATAATGATCTCCTGGTCCTGTTCATTTCACTCAGCATCAGTTCATGTAAGTCTCTCCAGGCCTTTCTGAAATCCTGATGGTCATTTTTTACAGAACAATATTATTTCATAACCTTCATATACCATAATTTATACAGCCATTCTCCAATTGATGGGCATCCACTCAGTTTCTAGTTTCTTGCCACTATAAAGAGGACTGCCACAAACTTTTTGCATATGTGGGTCCTTTTCTCTCCTTTAAGATCTCTTTGGGATATAATCCCAGTAGAAACACTATTGGGTCAAAAGGTATGCAGTTTGATAACTTTTTGAGCATAGTTTCAAATTGCTTTCCAGAATGGTTGGATCTATTCACAGTTTCACCAACAATGCATCAGTGTCCCAGTTTTCTCACATCCCTTCTAACATTTGTCATTATCTTTTCCTGTCATCTTAGCCAATCTGACAGGTGTGTAGTGGTATCTCAGAGTTGTCTTAATTTGCATTTCTCTGATCAATAGTGATTTGGAACGTCTTTTCATGTGACCACATATAGTTTTAATTTCTTCATCTGAAAATTGTCTATTCATATCCTTTGACCATTTATCAGTTGGAGAGTGGCTTGAACCATTATAAATTTGAGTCAATCCCCTATATTTTAGAAATGAGGCCTTTTAATGTAAAAATGTTTTCCCAGTTTAGTGCTTCCCTTCTAATCTTGTCTGCATTAGTTTTGTTTGCACAAAAACTTTTTAACTTAACATAATAAAACTTATCTATTTTGTGATCAATAATGATTTCTAGTTCTTCTTTGGTCACAAATTCCTTCCTCCTCCACAAATGAGAGGTAAACTATCCTATGTTCTTCTAACTTGTTTATAATATCATTATGTCTAGATCATGAATCCATTTCGACTTTATCTTGGTATATAATGTTAAGTGTGGGTCTATACCTAGTTTCTGCCATACTAGTTTCCAATTTTCCCAGCAGTTTTTATCAAATAGTGAATTCTTATCCCAAAATCTGGGGCATTTAGGTTTGTCAAATACTAGATTACTATAGTCATTGACTATTTTGTTCTGTGAATCTAACCTATTCCACTCATCAACTTCTCTACTTCTTAGCCAGTACCAAATGGTTTTGATGATTGCTGCTTTATAATATAGTTTTAGATCTGGTACAACTAGGCCACCTTCATTTGCTTTTCTCTTCATTAATTCCTTTGAAATTCTTGCCCTTTTGTTCTTCCAGATGAATTTTGTTATTTTTTTTTTAGGTCAGTAAAATAGTTTCTTGAGAGTTTGATTGGTATGGCACTAAATACATAGATTAGTTTAGGGAGCATTGTCATCTTTTTTTTTTTGAGGCTGGGGTTAAGTGACTTGCCCAGGATCACACAGCTAGGAAGTGTTAAGTGTCCGAGATCAAATTTGAACTCGGGGTCCTCCTAATTCAAGGCTGGTGCTCTATCCACGGCGCCACCTAGCTGCCCCAGCATTGTCATCTTTATTATATTTGCTCAATCTATCCAAGAGCACTTGATATTTTTCCAATTGCTTAGATCTGACGTTGTATGGAAAATGTTTTGTTGTTTTGCTCATATAGTTCCTGACTTCCCCTTGGCAGATGGATTCCCAAATATTTTATACTATCAACAGTTATTTTAAATGGAATTTCTCTTTGTATCTCTTGCTGTTGGATTTTGTGATATATTAAAATGCTGATGATTTACATGGATTTATTTTGTATCCTACAACTTTGCTAAAGTTGTAGATTATTTCTAATAGTTTTTTAGTTGATTCTCTAGGGTTCTCTAAGTATACCATAATATCATCTGCAAAGAGGGATAATTTGTTTTCCTCATGTAATCTTTTTTCTATGCTTGATTCTTTTAATTCCTTGAGTGAATCTATGATCCATATGTGAGCACATCTCTAAAGATTTTTTGGTATTATTTCAGATGTAGTTTCTGACACTGTTTCGAGGTACCTTTTTCCTTTTTTTTTTTTTTTTTCCAAAATGTCTTTTAAAAATTATATTAGCATTTTCCTTAGTTTATTGTCTTTTTTTGGCCAGTTTTTTTTTTTTTTAATAAAATCTTACTTTTTGGTGTTTCTATTGCTCTTTTTTAGGACTATGAAAACTCTTAACTCCTTATGAACTCAGTTCATAAATTTTCCTCTTAAATATATTTTAAAAGCTCAATTATGATATAAACTGAACTTTAACTCCAAACTCTTTCACAAGTCGGTCTATAGAGAAGTAGTTTATACAGGATCCTATTAGAACAGGTTGTCTAGACTTATTGCTTAGATAAGTTAAAATGCAATTTTCATATTTTACACAATTACCTGCTAAAGTACTAATCACAAAATGCTTAGGGGCATTAGTAGAGCTAATGGGAACTCATAGGACTCAGAAAAAGGTCAGGCAGCTTATTCACCATGACATTCCAAGGCTACAGGGATTAGCTGATGCCTAATTGCTTTCTTACTGCTTTTCCAGATTCTCAAGGGAGTGAGGATAGAAAAGATTCTCCTTGAAATTCTTGGCTTCCATACACCTTTGGCCTATCCTCTCATCCTTTTTTGCACTTCTTGCTCCCTACTTGAATCACTAAGATTCAATCATTATACCTCCGCTCTTCTCAAAGAGCACAGGCACACTCTCAACTTCAGCTATAGCTTCTGTGTAGATGAATCCCAAGACTTGTATTCCCTCTGTTCCAATCTTCTCATCCTGAACTCCCAATCTTATTGACCCTTCTGACTTGTCTCTTTTTTAATGGCATTTTCATTCCCCCTCATACTTAGTAAACACTTAAGAATCTAACCTGAGACTAATCTTTTTCATTTTGATCAAGTCATTTAACCCCCACATTGTTTTCTCATTAATAAAATAAGGTGGTTACACTAAATGGTCAACCTCTAGATTTATGGTCTTTTAAAAGTTTTGTGGATCACCCTCTCTTTACATTCTGGCAGCACTGATTTCCTACTGCTTTGAAATGCTAGAAATCGGATAAATCTAGAGCGGGAAGGGGCTTCAGAAGCTTCCTTATTTTACAGATGAAGAAATCAAAGCTCCTAAAATTAAAGACTTAGCTAAGGTCACACTTAGCTAAAATATAAGCATCAGGTGAGAACCCTAGGTTAGGGGTTTTAGTACCAAGTCAAGCTGCACCGCTGCTCCATCTTAGGTGAGTGTTTTCTTCCTTCTCTGGCCCCGACTGATCTCAAACAGAGCTTCTAACGAGAATCTTTTTTCCCCTCCCTCTGCTGACATCTATTCTACAAATACCCCAGAAACAGTATCGGACTCATCTTATTATGTGAGCCAGTGACAGGCCCATTTGGGTTCTCAAATGACAACATTCACTGATAGACCCATGCAGCCAGGTCAGGCTGGCCGGAGCTTGGGTCCTGCCTTAAAGTTTTCAAGAATCCATGATCTGCATTGTATACTTCAACAACAATACTGTATGATGATCCATTCTGATGGACGTGGCCCTCTCCAACAAGGAGATGAACCAAATCAGTTCCAATAGAGCAGTAATGAACTGAACCAGCTACACCCAGCGAAAGAACTCTGGGAGATGAGTGTGAACCACTACATAGAATTCCCAATCCCCCTATTTTTGTCCACCTGCATTTTTGATTTCCTTCACAGGGTAATTGTGCACTATTTCAAAGTCCAATTCTTTTTGTACAGCAAAATAACTGTTTGGACATGTATACATATATTGTATTTAATTTATACTCTAACATACCTGCCATCTGGGGGGGGAAGGAGGGGAAAGGTTGGAGCAGGGGGTTTGGCAATTGTCAATGTTGTAACATTACCCATGCATATATCTGGTAAATAAAAACTATTAAAAAAAAAAAAAAAAAAAAAAGAATCCACGATCTAATTATCAGGGAGATTTTTATACTCTAAGAATATCTTTCCTTTCCCCTCCCAGAAATCCTTCCAACTCCTAGATCCCTCCATAGTCCTCTCCCCTGGATCCTTCACCCATACTTCCACCACTTCTCTTACCATAACTCACCCACTCCCTTCTTCTCTATGCCTCAGCCCATACCTTTCCTCCCCTTACTGATCTATCCCCTCACTTTCTCCTTCCTTTTCACATAGCCTTTCTTCCCCTCCCCCACTTCTCCATCACATCCCCCCTCTGCCACTTTCTCCCTACTCCCCCCTGCATTCCTTCTCCTCACCCCCCACCCCTCCCCTCAGTCACTCTCCTTCACTTTCCCATCCTCCTTTCCTCAAGCTCCTCTACCCTCACACCTCCCGACCCGCCGTCTCCCTCCCATCCTCCCTCCCTTCCCGATTCTGCTCACCCTTTCTCACGCACAACCCCACCCTCTTTTTTCCCTCATCTTCATTTCCTCCCCATCCCATCCTCCACCCCAACATATCCTCCCAGTTCCTCCCCCACGTTCCACGCCAGACATCCTCTCCTCCCTCCTCTCTCCCATCCTACATTTCCCACTCCCTCTCAGTTTCTGCACAACCTCCCCACACAAATCCTCACACTCCCCCCACTTTCTACCATTCCTCCCACCAGCGCTCACAACGCATGCTTCCCGTCTCCCATCCCCCCCTCCCCGCCGGTACCTGCACACCCTCCCCTCACATCCCTCCACGCCCCCTCCCACCCCCACCCTCGCACTCCCCCCACTTTCTACTACCCCTTACTCCCTCCTTCTCCCCAAGTACTCACAGTACCCCCTCCTCCTCTCCATTCTGTATCCCCATTTCCTCATCTCCTCTCCTGTCCCCCCCTTCTCCCTCAAACATTCACTCTTTTCACATGTTCCCTCACATCCTTCTCCCTCCTTCCCCTGCATAAAAACTCTGCCCTAATTCGTGGGTAACATCTCTTCCGAACCACCCAGACTGACTGCCTTCAGCCAACCCGGGCCAATCCGGGCCCTGCCCCCACCCAGTCCCGCACTCGCTCAACAGCTGCTCATACTCCAGCTCCAGGACCAAATTCTGCTCCGCCTTTTCCCGCTCGCTCCAAATTCAATCCCGCCCCCATGAGCTCTCACCCAATTACAATCGGCGCGACCGTCCGCTCTGGTTCATTGGCTATCTGCCCGCCTAAGCTCCGCCCCCTTCCTCTAGCTATCTCTCCACCTCTTTCCCAGTCTCTTCTCTCCCGTTGTTTTCATTCCCGCAGTCGCACGAGGCCCAAACGTCGCGGGGGGGAGTGGGGGCGGGCCCGGGAAAGTGAGCGCCTAGGGGGAGGAAAGAGCACGTAATCCACGCCACTCCTCCTCCTTCCCCGTTGCATTGTGGGATACTGGCGTCCCAGTTCTAACTCTAGCCTCTACTTCCCTTCCCCGCCCGCACTCTTCGGGGCTCTCGGCGGCTGAAGGGGGTGGGGGCCCGACCGAGGCTACGGCGGCCGGGAAGGGCCGGCCCGGAAGAGAAAGGCGGCTGTGGCGGTGCTGTTTGTCCCAGCTGCCGCCATGGCCGCGCACCTCAAGAAGCGGGTATATGAAGAGTTCACCAAGGTCGTGCAGGTAAACGGCTCTCAGCCTGAGGGACCGCGGCAGCATCTGGGGAGCAGGATCCTGGGTGGCGGGGTGCCACCTCCGAGGGGCCGCTCGAGGTCTGGCCAGCCCGCAATATTCAAAACACCTGGGTCCTATCTAACGCGTCCATCTTCTCACTCTGGACCTCAGTTCCCTCTTCTGTTAAATGGGCACAGTGATAATAACGAGTGAGGGTCAGCTGAGGTGGGGGGATTTCGGAGGCACCCTAGCCCGGCTTACAGCTGGGTACAAGCCCCGCCTCCGGATCTCTAATTGTCTGAAAGTTCAGCCTTCGTTTTGTCCCGTCTTTAGTTCTGGTCCCGACACGTTTATTTGTAGTCCACAAACGTTATGCTCCTTTGGGGAGAATGTCTGGGAGATAGTCACGCCTACTCTTCGGGCCTCAGCCCGCTCTTCTTCTCTACAGTGAGCTGATGGGCTGACCGGCCTGGGAGTCCTGGAAACTGTATCTTATTGGGAGGTCACAGAAGAGTAGATACAGAGTGTGTGTGAAACAAACAAAAGGCTAAATTCCCAGGCCCAGAGAGCAGGAACGTGGCTCCTGATGGTGGAGCCCGGATCACAGGGCGGATAGCCCCAAACGTAGGGCGCGAGCAAACGGTGAAGAGCGTTAAGTGTCCTAGAGCCCCTGATGCTTCCTGAGGGGCGGGAGGAGGCAGTGTCAGTGTCAGACTGGGCTGGGAATCAAAATCATGCCTTTCTGGGACGGGAGGGAGGGAGGGTGATTCCAGCTAGAGACTCTCACTTTGTCGTTAAAGAACAGACCCCGAATATCAGGAGAGAAGTTTTACTGTAGCAGAGATTGAAGCATATTAAGATTGGAATTAGTTTTGGCAGGGGAGAGGAGGACGACAGTGGAAGAGATGTGGAGGTAGAATCAGCAAAATTTGCCAACTGATTTTTTTAGACAGTGTTCTGAAAAAAGCCTCAATCTATATAGAGATTGGCTTAAATTTATAAGAATACAAGCTTTTCCCCAATGTTTGAGTGGTCCACGGATATGAAGTTTTCAGATGAAGACATTAAAACTATAATCACATAAAAAAATGCTCTAAATCACTATTGATCAGAGAAATGCAAATTAAAACAACTCAGAAATACTACTACATACCTCTCAGATTGGCTATGATGACAGGAAAAGATAATGATGAATGTTGGAGGGGATGTGGGAAAACTGGGACACTGATGCATTGTTGGTGGAGCTGTGAACTGATCCAACCATTCTGGAGAGCAATTTGGAACTGTGCCCAAAGGGCTATCAAACTGTGCATACCCTTTGACCCAGCAGTGACATTACTGAATGCATACCTGAAAGAGATCATAAAAGGAGAAAAAATGTGCAAAAATGTTTGTAGCACCTCTTTTTATGGTTGAATAAGTTATGGCATATGAAAGTAATGGAATATTCTATAAAAAATGATGAACAAGCTGATTTTACAAAGGCCTGGAAAGATTTACATGAACTGATACTGAGCGAAACAAGCAGAACCAAGAAACATTTTACCATAGCAACAGCAGGATTGTGTAATGATCAACTCTGACAGACTTGGTTCTTTTCAGAGGTTCAGTGATCCAAGAAAATTCCAATAAACTTTGGATAGAAAACACCATTAGCACTATTTCACCTTTTTTTTTCTTGCAGTTTTTCCCTTTTGTTTTGATTTTTCTCTCTTAATATGATCCATATAGAGATACATTACATTAAAAAATGTATACATACATTAAAAAAAAATGAATGTATGTATACAACAAAAAATATTTTTACATATAAAAAGGAAAATAAAAATAGCATTTACAGTTAAATCTATGAGCCTGTAGGTGTCATTATTTATTACTATAATATACCTATGATAAAAGGGAAGTTTTTTTTTTTAATTGACCCAATCCAGGGAACTACTCTCTGTAGTGTTTGATCTTTTCACATTTAGTCTACATTCAAATATCTGTTATAGTCATTTTAAAATTGATTAATATCCTTCTTCTATGACTATATGTATGTGTATATGTAAATTCTTATATGTTACAAGTCTCTGTATAAAGTCCAGTCATCTACCTAAAGTACCAATTTTCACACTGTGTTCACTTTCAATTGCAATAAGAATTATTGTTTAAAAAAAAAAAAAGATTTGTCAATTAATTGGATGAGGTCAGGGTGAAAGGGAGGAATTAAGAGAGAGTCAGTAGAGGAGGTTAGATGTTACAGCCAATAGACACTTAACACTTCCTAGCTCTGTGACCCTCGGCAAGTCACTTAACCCCAGTCTCAACCAAAACAAAAAAAAAGTGAGTCAGTAACAACAATGCTAATATATATTGGTTGTGATCTAAGTTTTAATCGGTACATAAGTATATTTTTTTCAATCACATCTGATTCTGTGACCCCAGTTGGGATTTTCTTGGCAGAGATAGTGGAATGGTTTTTGACATTTCCTTCTCCAGCTCATTTTTACAGATGAGGAAATTGAGTCAAGCATGTTTAAGTGACTTGCCCAGTGAGGCTGGATTTGAACTCAGGTCTTCCTGATTCCTTGCATAATGCTCTACTTCAACACCTTGCTGCTACATATATATAATAGAGAAATATAAAACAAAATTTCATGTGAGGTCTGAGGTGAGGAGGTCAGTCCCATGGAATTGGTCACTTAACCCTTATTTGGTGCATCCCTAATGTGCCAGACACTGCTAATCATTACAGATACAAAGAATCTAGAACTTGACAATTCATCTATAATTTAGTTTTTAGAGAATTGCTTGAATGTACTCTTTATTTTCATATTTTCCTTCACCAAGATAATCTTTTTTAATCCATTGCAGCAACAGCATGAAGAGATTGCAACCAAGAAACTCCGGCTGACTAAGCCGAGTAAGTCAGCAGCACTCCATATAGATCTCTGCAAAGCCACTTCACCGGCAGATGCCTTGCAGTACCTCCTGCAGTTTGCTCGGAAACCAGTGGAGGCAGAGAGTGTAGAGGGAGTTGTCAGAATTCTCTTGGAACATTATTACAAGGTGAGAAGATGACCACTGAAGTCATCCTGGGCAGCCTTGTGGGGTGTAATGGGAGTCTAGGTCCTTAAAGTCTGGCTCAGAAGACTGGTAAGCCACAGAAGAGCCTAGCCATCTAGACTGGTTTAAGACAGTGGACTGAATTGTAGAGTGGGTGTTAGAGAGAACTAGAGGAAATGCTGATATAAAAGAAAGAGGTCTTAATAGATAATTCTTCAGGGCTCCTACTGTGTTCAAGGCTATTTGGCTTAGGTGCTGGGGAGATAAGTAAAGTAACATCCCTTATCAAGGAGTTTACAGACTACACGAAAATCTCATTTTATTGTACATTTGCTTTATTACAATTCACAATAGTGAAGATAATGCTTTTTTTTTTTTTTTTTTTTAAAACAAATTTTAGGTTTAAAACAACTTTGCAGGTGGGCAGGTCTATCTGTACCATTTTTCCAACAGCATGTACTCACATCATGTCTGTCACATTTTAGTAATTCTCACAGTATTTCAAACTTTTTCATTATTATATCTATTATGGTGATCTGTGAACAGTGATCTTTGATGTTACTGTTACTGTTGTTATTGTTGGGGGAGGGGAAGACACTCCACAGACTGTGCTCTTAGAAGATAGTAAACTTAATAAATGTTGTATGTTTTGACTGCTCTATCAACCAGCAATTTCTCCCCCTTCTTGAATCTTCCTATTCCCTGAGACACAATAATGTTTAAATTAGGCCAATTAATAACCCTACAGTGGCCCCTAAGTGTTCAGGTGAAAGGAAGAATCCATCAATGTGGCAATCCATCATTGTTGCCTCATTTTAAGAAATTGCCACAGCCACCCCAACTTTCAACCCTGATCAGTCAGCAGCCAACAACATCGGGCAAGATTTTCCACCAGCATAAAGACTATGATTCGTTGACGACTCAGAGGATGGTTCAGACCTATTTTAACAATAAAGTATTCTTTAATTAAGGTATGTGCATTGTTTTTTGAGACATAATACTGTTGCACAATTAATAGACTATGATGTAGTGTAAACATAACTTTAATATGTACTAGGAAACCAAAAAATTCACATGACTTGCTTTATTGTGATATTTGCTTTATTACAGTGGTCTGGAACTGACCCTTCAACATCTCTGAGATACACTTGTAGTGGGAAAAGCAAGACAGATCAGTATCCAAAATACAAGGTAGATTGCATAAGTACAATAATTCAGGCTAATACTGGTGTTGTGGGAGTTCAGATGGCTGGGATATGTATGTGAAAAACACCAGCTCTCCAAAATGAGTTAAAATAGGCTAAGTGGATGAAAGGTGAAATTGTTTCTTCAGGCTTTGTATTGCAAAGTGCTTTGAGTCACTTGTTAAGTTTATTTGTTCATTCTATGAGTATTCATTGAGTACTTCAGTCTTCATAGCTTTATCCCAGGTACCATTGGAGAGATAATAATCTAGATGAGAACTGAGACTTCCTAATCATAACATATATGATGATAATTAAGAAGTTTGAAATATTGTGAGAATTGGGGCAGTTAGAAGGTGCAGTGGATAGAGTACCAGCTCTGGAATCAGAAGGACCTGAGTTCAAATCCATTTTGGAATCTTCAGAAGATAATCTGAAAATCTATGGAATAAAAATATATCAAAGCACTTAATCTATTTAAATACTAGGCAAGTCACTTAATCCCAGTTATCTCCACTAAAAAGAAATAGTGTCAAGAACTACCAAAATGTGACAGAGTTGTCACAAACCTTAAATTTTTTTTAATTTTTTTTTTTTTAAGAAAATGAACAAATTCATGATATAATTGTATACTTAAGTATGAAATGACTTCTTTTGGTCTTTCTGCTGAAGACCTATTCAGTTTTATGCCTTTCAAAGCTAGATGGCACACTGATTAGAGTGCTACCTCAGATCCTAAATAGTTATGTGACTATGGATAAGTCACTTAACCTGTTTGTCTCAGTTTCTTCAGAAACTTGTGATCCTTTTTTGGCATTTTCTTGCCAAAGATATGGAATGGTTTGCCATTTCCTTTTCCAACTCAGAAGGAAACAGGGATAAGTGACTTGTCTGGCTAATATGTGTTTAAGACCACATTTGAATTCTGGGAGTTGTATACTTCTGGCTTCAAGCCCAGCCTTCTAGTCACTGCTGTCCTGTAGCATATAGTAGTCATTTAATACGTACTTGTTTTCCTCTTTCTCTTGCCCCCTACCTAGCAGGATGTGAGTGCATGTTTCATATTCAGTCTTCTGCACTTGTCTTTGTACAGATAAGAAAACTGAGACTGAGAGAAGTTGTTAGTTCACAAGCATTTAAACATCTGGTATGTTCCAGGAACTGTGTTATGATGAATTGTCCAGGGTCACAAGCTAATTAGCATCTGGGGCAGGATTTGAATTTGTCTTCTTGCCTACAAATCCCGAACTCTATCTGCTATATCACTTTGTTTTAATAAACATTTATTAAGTGCCTATTATGTATCAGGCAGTTAGGCCAAATAGAATAGAGGTAGTCTATTCCTTCAAGCTCACATTCTATTAGTTAAAGGAGAGCTGAGAATTGGAAATCCCTATTACTATTGCCTGGGAGATGATAAATGTTTCATCTACAGCTGCTTTTTTTTTTTTTTTTTTTTTTTTTTTAAACTAAAGCTTTTTATTTTTCAAAACATATGCATGAACAATTCTTCAACATTAGCCCTTGCAAAACCCACAGCTGCTCTTTAAAGATGTACTGACTTAGAGTAACATTGTGATTTTCAAATGGAGTAACCATGTTAACACAATTCTATCCTGACAAATTGGACATAGCATTGTGAAGCACAGAGCTCTGACCTTTTTTTTTTGGATTGTACACAGTCTCACCTGGTAGCTAGGTGGTGGAGTAGGTAGAAAGCCCCAGGTCTCTCTTCTTCCGAAATAGCCATACCATAGTTCTGAACCAAAGCTCTGGCCCAGATAGTCCTCTGAGGCTCTTCTCAGATTTTGCTTCCTTTAGTCTGCAGGTTTATGATTAGTTGAAAGAATAGTGTGAAGGTAACAATAGTCACTTCTTTTGTTCTAGGAAAATGATGCATCTGTGAGGCTGAAAATAGCTTCATTGTTGGGTTTGTTATCAAAGACAGCAGGATTTTCACCAGACTGTATCATGGATGATGCCATTAACACCCTTCAAAATGAAAGTAAGTTATAGTTTTTAAAAGTACTATACAGAGCTTGGTAATTTCTGAAATAAAGCAAGAAAGAGGTCTTACCTCTTCAGAAAATAATCTGAGAATCTATAGAGTAAAAATATATCAAAGCACTTAATCTATTTAAGGAATCAAAAAAAGAGTATCTAAATTTCAAATCATTAAGTCAACATAATTTACAAATGTAGAGACTTTAATCTATTATAATTTTAAATGTGTTTTACTACAGTTTGTTTCATTCTTCAACTATAAGGCTGTACACAATAAGATTTATTTCTATGAGAAAAAAAGGGGAAAAAGCTCTATACAGGGGTGAGATCTTTGATTCCTTTTATGTGAAATTTTGTATGGTAACAAGTAAGATGAGAGAAAGCATCTCAAGAATGGAAAAGAATAAGAGATGGAGTGTCATGTCTGAAAAATTGCTGCTAGGCCAATGTAGTCAGATTGTAGAATTTACAAAAAGCTGTAAAGTCTGAGGACTGGAAAAGTAGCAAGGAGAAGGCAGTTAATATGCAAAGGACTTTATAATTAATACTGGAATTAATAGGGAACTACTGTCGTTCATTGACTAGAAGAAGGGCAGGGAGGTGACATGGTAAGAACTCTGCTTTAATAAAATCACTTTGGTAGTTCTATGGAGGTCAGGTTGGCATAGGGAGAAACTTGAGGTAGGGGGATCAATTAGAAGATTATTTCAATCCAGATGAGTAGTGGTAAGTGGTGGCCAGAACTAAGGTGGCATAATTGGTGAGGGGGCAACATAGATTAGAGATGGGAAGTCCTGTGGATTAGATAGAACTAGAGTGAAGGCAAGTGAAGGTGAAGACCTAATTCAATGAGAGAATGGTGTTCAGTTGTAGAGAGTTCAGTGCTTATATTCTTAAGTGCTTATTAGAATTTTTTCTTATGCTAAAGTTATACTATAATAATATTTGTACTCACTTGTGATTTATAGCTTCTATGGAATTATTTATTAAAGATTGAGGAAAAAATTTTTCCTTCCATGTTATGGGACAGAACTTGAAACAAGGTGCTGCTAAATCAGTGGAATTGATAACAATAGTTATCTTGGTTCAGTATGATTGATTTAATCCTACAAGGAGATGTTATGAGCCAGAACTTGAAACAAGGTACTAAGTGGAGTTGAGGAGACAGTGATTAAATATAGTTTAGCATTGATTTAATCCTACAACAAATAATGGTTTCCTACTGATATAATGAGTGTGGAGCATATAAGCTAGAAGCTCTCAGGGCCAAAAAAAAGACAAGCACACTAGAAGCTCTTGGAGGCTGAGACAGATTCATTCCATTGTCCACCTTTGTCGTGGCTGGAGGCTGAAGCACAAATCCTTCGGGGAGTTGGGGAGATTTAGAAGCCAGAGAAGGTAGTCAGGGAGATTCAGAAGCCAGAGCTCAAGCTCTCAGAACCAAGACTATAGAAGGCTTCTAAGAAAACTAACTGGGCCATAGGAAAGGAGACAAGACTTGGAAAGAGACAATAAAGGATTTGGACTTTAATACCTGGCTCATTTGGGGTGATTACTAAACTAAAATGAAGGCTGCCCCCAGAAACCCCCCAAAAACCTGCTTCCAGAGAAGAATACATTTTAGAGGAGAATATTACAATTTTTATTTAAATAGTGAAAGTTAATTTATTGCCCAGGTATAGGAAATGTCCTTTTCATGTAGAAAAATATGATAGTTGCTATTGAGTGAATTTCACATATAGAGATTGGGAAGAATGTGATTATACAGTTCTTACAGGAAATGATCTATGTTCATCTAACCTTTTCAGATGAGGAATCTGAAAACTGAAAGATGTAATAGTTGAGCTATGACTAAAATCCAATCAAGGCCTCTTTACACTTACTGTGTTTTAAATGAAATTTTTTTTTTTCCTAAAAAAACATATTTAAAAGAAAAAAAATAATGTGGTCCAGGCCCTATCTTCCTCTTAAAGACTATAAGAATTTTATATTTTTTTGTAACAGGAACAGTTGATTCTCCTTGAATTACTTAGTATTTCCATTCTAGCACTCCACTTTATGGTCTCATTTCTCTTCTGCTAATATTGTCCTCACACTGCATTCATAGAGTGATAGAATTTGAGTGAGAAAGGAAGTCAACAGTGGACTCATGAAGCTGGAAGGAAACAGACAACATGTAATCCGGTCTGAGAATATTTTCTCTCATACATAATGAGGTCTTCCTGTGCAGTGGCACTACCAAGTTTGCAGTAAAGCTAGAAAGACATCCACAATCTTCTGACTCTGCTTTATTGCACTGTGTGCAACATCCTATGAGGTTGTGGTTTTGGCACCCAGAGAATCTGGCATATTCTAGGAGAAGCATTCTTAGTTGTAGGATAGAGACTGGACCTGTGATTTCATTGGCTTAGGGAATTTTGAGGAGAGGAAGCTCCATTTGCCAATTGAGAACATTTACCAATTCAGACCATCCTGCTCTCTACCATTTAAATTCATAGAAAGCAGCCCAGAACAGATTTGCCTAGAGTTTGAGTTCGCATATATCAGAAATAGGACTTAAAAGTGCCAGGCCTTCCTGGCCTTAAGTCTTAGTTCTAGACACTAAATATGCTGCCTCTCCCAGAATGCTATATTTGTTGAAATCAATCAGTTTAAAAGTATTTGTGGAGTACCTGCTGTGTATTTAGCATAATGATAGGTGAAAAGAAAAATGTAGAATAACTTGACACAGTCTGCCCACATGATGCTTACATTTTATTTGGAAAGATGAGACTTAAATTCCCAAATTCTCATGACGAAATAGACAATGTGCTGCAGTCTCATTTTCATATTTTGTGATTCCATCTTGCTTCTAGAATCTCATCAAGTCCTTGCTCAGCTTCTGGACACACTGTTAGCTATTGGTACTAAACTTCCAGAGAATCCAGCTGTTCAAGCACGACTGATTGATGTTGCCTGCAAGGTAAAAGAGTATGAGTTTTTAAAAATTATTCTTTAATATACATTTTGCATTTTCTCCTATAGTGGTATATTTCATAGCTCTGATTCAAATAAAGTCTGTCTTATATTTCCATGTGTGAAGTTTTAAAAATCCCGTTTTTTATGATTTCTAAAAGAGTACTACATTCTCACTTTGTATTCCATTGAGGAAGATGATAGCTAACTTTTTACATAGGGAGGTAACCAAAACTCTCTAGGAAAAGCAAAAAAAAAAAATTTAGAAAACCTTGACTTGGAAAGTCAGAGGTCCCTGGATTTTTTGTAGATATTCCCTAATCAGTTCACATTTTTAAAGTGTTTTAAGATTTGCTTTCCTCACCACACCCTTATGAAGTAGATAGTGCTTGTAGTTTACATATAAGGAAACTGAGACAGAGAGAGGTACCTGTCTTCATACAATTAGTGGCAGATTTTTTTTTTCTTAAATGTTTTCTCTTATGTCTTTTTTTTTTTGAAATTATAGTTTCATCTATATCCACTCATATGAAAGAGTGTTCCAAATCACTACTGATCAGAGAAATGCAAATTAAGACAACTCTGAGATACCACTACACACCTGTCAGATTGGCTAAGATGACAGGAACAAATAATGATGAATGTTGGAGGGGATGTGGGAAAACTGGGACACTGATACATTGTTGGTGGAGTTATGAAAGAATCCAGCCATTCTGGAGAGCAATTTGGAACTATGCCCAAAAAATTATCAAACTGTGTATATCCTTTGATCCAGCATTGCTGCTATTGGGCTTATATCCCAAGGAAATACTAAAGAAGGGAAAGGGACCTGTATGTGCCAAAATGTTTGTGGCAGCTCTTTTTGTTGTAGCTAGAAACTGGAAGTTGAATGGATGTCCATCAATTGGAGAATGGTTGGGTAAATTATGGTATATGAAGGTTATGGAATATTATTGCTCTTTAAGAAATGACCTGCAGGAGGAATACAGAGAGGCTTGGAGAGACTTACATGAATGATGCTAAGTGAAATGAATAGAACCAGAAGATCGCTGTACACTTCAGTGTTGTATGAAGAGGTATTCTGATGGAAGTGGATGTCTTCAACATAAAGAAGATCCAACTCACTTCCAGTTGATCAATGATGGACAGAAATAACTACACCCAGAGAAGGAACACTGGGAAGTGAATGTAAATTGTTAGCACTACTGTCTATCTACCCAGGTTACTTATACCTTCGGAATCTAATACTTAATGTGCAACAAGAAAATGGTATTTACACACATATATTGTATCTAGGTTATATTGTAACATATGTAAAATGTATGGGATTGCCTGTCATCAAGGGGAGGGAGTAGAGGGATGGAGGGGATAATTTGGAAAAATGAATACAAGGGATAATATTATAAAAAAAATTACTCATGCATATATACTGTGAAAAAAATTATAAATAATAAAAAAAAGAAATTATAGTTTCATAGTTCTCTTAGTAATGAAATAATTAAACTAACTTTGAAAGGAAAAACAAGTAGTAGACATTCTTTGAGTTATTATAAGAATATTAGTCAAGGAATCAGAAGTCTTAATTTCCTTTCTGTGTTGTACCCTTTATTTTCCCTTGAGATCCTATGAGATTTGTAAGTATGAGTGTTAACATTAGGTGAACTATTCATGGTCACATGGCCAGGATGGAATAGGGTTAGGACTTGACCCTAAAGCTTGTGATTTAATGTGACCCCAACTTCCTCACTTCAAAAAAGGAGAGAATGACTTAACCCATTCTACAGGGTTAGTGGAAAGAGAATGTTTTGGAAACCATAAGATGTTTTACAACTAGGAACTCATTCTTCAAGTTTAATCTTGGTTTCTAATCAACATTCTTTTATGCATGGCATTTACATAACATGTCCATATACTGAGTGCTTCATAAATATCTGTTCAAAAGATTGTTTTGAGATTCTGAGAAGAAAAAGAATCAAAATAGTTGTGAAATTCATTAGGTAGCAATTTTTGATTTCTAAGACCTGATTGAGTCATTCCTTTTTAAAGATAAGCATAATAATAAATATTGTGAATTCATTTAAAAAAATCATTTTAAAGCTAAGGATTTGGTCATTTCAGGCTGTGGTTTCATTCCAGTTTGAGTTCTATAGGTGGTATATGTGTTATCAAATGATGCTGGTCAGTAGTGGTGGGAACTCATTATGCGGGTTTTGTTGAAAAGATGTCTTCTGTCCTGTGTACAAATATTCTTTAAGTTGTAGCTTCTCTCAGTTTTTTTTTTTCCCCAACCATCTTTAATATAGATTTTAGATTTGTCTCTTTGCTATATAGAAGACCCAACACCTTTGTTTCTAAAGTGATTTTTAATAGTACAAGATCATCCTTTCACTATAGTAGAAGGTTCGCAGGGACATGTGATTTTTCAGTTAACATTCATAGAATGTATACTATTTGTCTTGGGAATTATTTGTGATTCGTTTGGAGTGCTTTTTAGTTAGAATCAAAATAATAGATTTTGTTTCAACCCATTATTTTAATTTTCAGTCTTTGTTTTAAGTATGTTTCTTATAAATAGCATATTGTTAGAGTTTTGCTTTCTAATCCATTCTGCTAACGTCTTCCATTTTATGAGTTCATCTCATTCAAATTCAGAATTATGATAGTTATTTGTTTATTTAATCTCATACTTTTTCTTCTCTATGCTCCTCTGTTCCTGTTTATTTCCAGTGATTACTTTTAGGATTTTCAGTGGTATGTGAAGAAGAATTATCTTAGCATACAGCACACAATTGGTTTTTTTTTGTTTTGTTTTGCTACTGTCATTATTTTCTAGCATAGAGTTTATGATTTTGTCAGCACAGTTAACATTATTTAGAAATTCCTTTAAGATTTAAGTTGATCAGTAACTTACTTATACTCCTAGAGAATTGGCTGGAATATTGAGAGTTATGCCTTGTTTGTGGATACTCAGCTACTTATTGTGTCAGAGGTAGAATTTAAGTCCAGATCTTACTATAAAATGCAGCCTTTCTGTTCATTGACAAAGATGTGTCTGTGAGAACATTAGATCTCTTTGGCTCAATTTTTTTCATGGTTAATGTTTCATAACTTCTTTTTCATAACATTCTTTTTGGTACAATAATATTTCATTAAATTCACACGCCACAATATATTCAGCCATTGTCCAGTCATTAGACACATAGTTTATTTTCCATTTTTCTTTTTAAAAAAAGTACTGCAACATTTTTATGCAGGGGCATTTTCAATTTAACAACTTCCTTAGGGTATAAACCTGTAAAAGTAAAACTGCTACCTCATAGCGTATGAATGTTTTTTGCAATTTTTGTATAATTTTAGATTGCTTCCCAAAATAGTTGAACTAATTCATATTCCCACTAGTAGCAAATTAGCGAACTTATTTTCCCACGTCCCTGCCAATATTGAATATTTTGCTTTTACCATTTTTGTCAATTTAGATATAGGATGGTAACCCAGAATTTTAATTTTATTAGTGATTTTGGGGTGCATTTTCAAGTGGCTATCAAAGGTTTACATTCCTGTTTTTTTTTTTTTTTGTTTTGTTTTTTGTTTTTAATTATAGCATTTTATTGACAGAACAAAATCATGGGTAATTTTTACACCATTTTTCCTTGCACTCACTTCTGTTACAACTTTTCCCATCCCTCCCTCCACCCCCTTCCCTAGATAGCAGGTAGTCATATATATGTTAAACATGTTAAAGTATTTCCTAGATACAGTATATGTGTGCAGATCCGTACAGTTCTCTTGTTGCACAAGAAAAATTGGATTCAAAAGGTAAAATTAACAGTTTACACTCATTTCCCAGTGTTCCTTTTCTGGATGTAGCTGATTCTGTCCATCATTGATCAATTGGAATTCGATTAGCTCTTCTCTATGTTGAAGATATCCACTTCCATCAGAATACATCCTCATACAGTATCATTGTTGAAGTGTATAATGATCTTCTGGTTCTGCTCGTTTCACTTAGCATCAGTTGATGTAAGTCTCTCCAAGCCTCTCTGTATTCCTCCTGTTGGTCATTTCTTTTTTTTTTTTTTTTAAGTTCCTGAATACTTTTTTTTTTTTTTAATTTTTAATTTTATTTTATAATTATAACATTTTTTGACAGTACATATGCATGGGTAATTTTTTACAACATTATCCCTTGCACTTACTTCTATTCAGATTTTTTCCCTTCCTCCCCCAACCCCCTCCCCCAGATGGCAAGCAGTCTTATATATGTTAAATATATTACAGTATAGTCTAGATACAATATATGTGTGTAGAACCGAATTTTTTGTTGCACAGGAAGAATTGGATTCAGAAGGTAAAAATAACAGTTTACATTCATTTCCCAGTGTTCCTTTTCTGGGTGTAGCTGGTTCTGTCCATCATTAATCAATTGGAATTGGATTAGTTCTTCTCTATGTTGAAGAAATCCACTTCCATCAGCATACATCCTCGTACAGTATCATTGTTGAAGTGTATAATGATCTTCTGGTTCTGCTTGTTTCACTCAGCATCAGTTGATGTAATGTTGGTCATTTCTTACAGAACAATAATATTCCATAACATTCATGTACCATAATTTACCCAACCATTCTCCAATTGATGGACATCCATTCATTTTCCAGCTTCTAGCCATTATGAAAAGGGCTGCCACAAACATTTTGGCACATACAGGTCCCTTTCCGCTCTTTAGTATTTCTTTGGGATATAAGCCCAATAGCAGCAATGCTGGACCAAAGGGTATGCACAGTTTGATAACTTTTTGGGCATAATTCCAGATTGCTCTCCAGAATGGTTGGATTCTTTCACAACTCCACCAACAATGCATCAGTGTCCCAGTTTTCCCACAGCCCCTCCAACATTCATCGTCATTTGTTCCTGTCATCTTAGCCAATCTGACAGGTGTGTAATGATATCTCAGAGTTGTCTTAATTTGCATTTCTCTGATCAATAGTGATTTGGAACACTCTTTCATATGAGTGGAAATAGTTTTAATTTCATCATCTGAAAATTGTCTGTTCATATCCTTTGGCCATTTATCAATTGGAGAATGGTTTGATTTCTTATAAATTAAAGTTAATTCTCTGTATATTTTGGAGATGAGGCCTTTATCAGAACCTTTAACTGTAAAAATGTTTTCCCAATTTGTTACTTCCCTTCTAATCTTGTTTGCATTAGTTTTGTCTGTGCAGAAACTTTAATTTGGTGTAATCAAAATGTTCTATTTTGTGATCAATAATGGTCTCTAGTTCTCCCTTGGACACAAACTCCTTCCTCCTCCACAAGTCTGAGAGGTAAACCATCCCATGTTCCTCCAATTTATTTAAGATTTCATTCTTTATGCCTAAATCTTGGACCCATTTTGATCTTATCTTAGTATGTGGTGTTAAATGTGGGTCCATGCCTAGTTTCTGCCATACTAATTTCCAGTTTTCCCAGCAGTTTTTGTCAAATAATGAATTCTTATCCCAAAATTTGGGATCTTTGGGTTTGTCAAATACTAGATTGCTATTTTTATTCTCTATCTTTGCCCTGTGAACCTAACCTATGCCACTGATCAACTAGTCTATTTCTTAGCCAATACCAAATGGTTTTGGTGACTGTTGCTTTATAATACAGTTCTAGATCAGGTACAGCTAGACCACCTTCACTTAATTTTTTTTTTTCATTAATTCCCTTGAAATTCTCGACCTTTTGTTGTTCCATATGAATTCTGTTGTTATTTTTTCTAGGTTATTAAAATAGTTTCTTGGAAGTCTAATTGATATAGCACTAAATAAATAGATTAGTTTGGGGAGTATTGTCATCTTAATTATATTCGCTCGGCCTATCCAAGAACACTGAATGTCTTTCCAATTATTTAAATCTGACTTTATTTTTGTGGCAAGTGTTTTGTAATTTTGCTCATATGATTCCCGACTCTCCTTTGGTAGATATATTCCCAAATATTTTATACTATCGACTGTTATTTTGAATGGGATTTCTCTTTGTATCTCCTGCTGTTGGATTGTGTTGGTAATGAATAAAAATGCTGAGGATTTATGTGGATTTATTTTGTATCCTGCAACTTTGCTAAAATTCTGAATTATTTCTAATACATTCCTGTTTTTGAGAACAGTTTTTTAAATATTCTTTGACCACTTAACTATTAGAAAATTATTCGAAGTCAATCATCCCAATCAACAAATATCTTATTATGTGACAGACACTATGCAAAGTACTGGTGATATAAATACAAAGAAAGACACATTCCCTATGCTGTAAGAGTTTTATAATGTATAGATTCCCTATAGATTTGAAATATAAGATTTTGATGAGAAATATTAATATTTTTCCTTATTATTCATTTTTATTATTGAAATTCTTTAAAAAAATTTCTTCACATTGTGACTTAAGATTCCCCCCTCCCTTTATCCAGTTATAAAATTGTATAATTTATTCTCTAATTTTAGTGATAAAACTTTTAAAATTTTTAGGTATTTGATCCTTTTGGAATTTTTTTTGTGGAAAATACTGGTGTAATTCTATTTTCTACCAAATTTCTTTCATCTTTGTCATATTCAGGTTTGAAAAACTTAGTATTTATTCCTTTTCTATCAAATAATTGAAAAAAAAGTTGAAATGGCATAAGGCCTAGTCTAGATCTTGGTCATGGAAGATTTTTCATTAGATACTCATTCTCAGTTGAGTTTGATTCATTATTGCCTATACACACCTCATGCTTGGAAGGAACTGGACAAACCACCTAGTAAATCTATATAAGAATAAGGTTTCATTCTATAGCATGTCCAAAAAATGGCTCAAAGCCTCTGGGGAAGGGATAGATCCAGAGGCAGAGCATCCACTTCTGGATGGCTTTGATTGACTTTTTCTTTTCATCAAGCATAAATCTGGCTCCCTGCAGTTTCTATCCATGGGTATAATGTATACCTCCAAGCTTTGTGTTTATCCACAAATTTGGTAAGAAAGAATTCAGTCTTTATCTTAGTAATTGGTAAGCACTGGATTTTGAGTCAGGACCTGGTTTCAAGTCCTCATTTTGGCCATTCCTATTTGTTTGATCTTGGGCCAAGTTCATTATGTCTCTGGACTTTAGTTCTCTTTTCTACAAAGTGAAGAGTTTATGCTGGTTGAGCTTTAAGGTCTCTCTTTAACTCTAAATATGTGGTCTTGGATCCTTGAAGTATTCCACTAGAAACCTTTTTCTAATTTGACATCAAACCAATGGGTTTAGCCATTTGAGTTTTTTTCAAATACACTTAACTGCCCTATTGTTGTTTAATGTCTAAACTTTTGAACATACCCCAAAACAAAAAATTTTTGAGTATGCAATTCCAATAATATAGATTTGTAATACTAATATGCACATTGTAAAGCATTCACAAAATAGAAATTAGAAAAGGTGAAATAGAATTAAATAAACTTTTTAAAAATTAATTTTCATTTTATTGATAGTATGAGAAACTTTTTTGCTTGATCCAGAAGTCTCCAAAAGTTTGTGCTTCTGCAGTAAGGGCAGAAGAAGGTAATAAAAGGTAAACTAGGTCTTTAGCAATGAGATGAACCAAATCAGTTCCAATAGAGCAGTAATGAATTGAACCAGCTACACCCAGCAAAAGAACTCTGGGAAATGAGTGTGAACCACTACATAGAATTCTCAATCCCTCTATTTTTGTCCGCCTGCATTTTTTATTTCCTTCACAGGTTAATTGTACACTATTTCAAAGTCCAATTCTTTTTGTATAGCAAAATAATCGTATGGACATGTATACATATATTGTATTTAACATATACTTTAACATACTTAACATGTATTGGTCAACCTGCCATCCAGGAAAGGGGTGGGGGAAGGAGGGGAAAAATTGGAACAAAAAGTTTTGCAATTGTCAATGCTGAAAAATTACCCATGCATATATCTTGTAAATAAAAAGCTATAATAATTTAAAAAAAAAAAAAAAAAAAAAGGAGGTAAACTAGGGGCTAGAAGGGGACATTGCCTTTTTGAGAGAGAAGCACTTGAGTGGAAGGCTATGGAAAGGGAAGGCAACAGAAGGAGGAAGTAGCTGTAAGCACACTGTTCAGTTGCATTACTTCCTCAATTATATTAATTTCTTTATCCCCTCCAGTCTATTTTCTTATGTATCCATTTTGGGGACCACTGCTCCAACATGTTTATATGAACAAATCATTCAAATTGTCAAAGGTGGGATTGGTTGGAGGTCAGATCTTCCTTGCTTCCAAAAACTCTACTCTTTTTTACAGTGCTGCTGCCTTTCATGAGATTGTCTACTAAAGTAACAGTTAAGGAAATTAGGTTAGTTTCTCATGACTTATCTTCCCCCCACACACACACACCTTTTTTGGTTAATTTTGTTAATTTTATTTTTCAGTTCCAAGTTCTTTTCTTCCTTCTGTACTTTCTCCCTGCTTATTGAAAAAGCAAGACATATGATACCCATTGCACAATAAAAAGTCATACAAGACATGTTTCCACATGTTCTGGGGCGGGGGGGGGGGGGACAAAAACCTAAGAAAAATGCTTCTACCTGCATCAGTTCTCTCTCTGGAGTTATAACATTTTTCATTATGAGGTCTTTAGAATTGAGGAGAGGAACTAATTCTGTCACCATTGATCATTGTTATAATAATTGCTATTACTGTGTACAATATTCTTCTTCTGTTCTATTTTGTATCGGTTCATATAAGTCTTACCAGTTATTTCTGAAACTACCCATTTCATTTCTTACAGCACAGTAGTATTCTATCACTTTCATATACCATAACTTGTTCAGTAATTCCCCAACTGATGGACATTTTCTCAATTCCAATTCTTTGCTAGTACAAAAAGAGCTGCCGTACACGTTTTTGTACATATGGATCCTTTTCTTTTTTCCCTTTTTCTTTCTGAGATCCAGACTTGTATGCATAGTTTTATATTCTTTAGGGTAGTTACAAATTTTTTTCCCAGGGTGGTTGAATAGTTTGGTTATACAAACAGTACATTATTGTGCCTTTTAATTTTTTTATTCTACATTCCCTTCCAGCTTTTGTCATTTTCTGTCATATTAGTTAATCTGATGGATGTAAGGTAATTCCTCAGAATTTTTTAAAGCTACATTTCTCTAATTAGAGAGAGTGTTTTTTTCATATGATTATTGATAGTTTTGAAAACTTTGTCTTCATATCCTTTGACCATTTATCAATTGGGAAATGGTCCTTATTTTTATAAATTGCTTTAGTCCCCTATCTACACAAGAAATGAGACCTTTATTAAAAAAATTTTCTATAAATATTTTCCCCATTTTCTTGCTTTTCTTCTAATCTTAATTGCATTGCTTTTATTTGTGTAAAATTTTTAAATTTAATTTCATCAAAATTATCCATTTCACTTCCTATGAACCTCTCTTATTTGGTTGTGTTATGATTTATCTTTTGAGAAACTAGGCTGGTTTTTGTGGTCACTAATGTTCCTTTTATATAACACATTTTAAATTTTGCCAAGAATTTTAGTTAAACTTATTGTACTAGTCTAATTTTTATGTTCTGATGATTTCAACTCACCAAAGACAAATAGGTACTATTCCTTCCACTGACAGAGGAGGAGATAGTTTTTCCCCACCTTTCACTTTCTCTTTGGAGGTGGGAGGATTTCCCTACCCTCACTTATTCTTATTCTTATCTTATCTTGAGTTTCCATTCCTGTCATTCATTCTTATTTCCTTTCTGAGACAAAGATGATTCTTCTTGGTACAGAAAACAGAAGCAAAATGAAAACTGACTAGCTCTTCATTCGCTCCACTGGTGATTAGTGATTCATTGCCTTAGCGTCTTCTGACTGCTTCTTCACTTGGTCCTTTTGTTTCCCCCTCCTCCCACAAGAGAGCTTAAAAAGTAAAACAAAATCTTTTTTTTTTAGCCTGAACCTTAGTAATCCTGATGAAGTTGTTAAAGATCTGGCCATACTTTACTTTTCATATTATTACAATGATACCTTGGTTCTGTCTAACAAATATCTGCATCTGGGATCAACCATAATCGTCTAGATCTATTTCTTGTTAGATAACTCCACAGAAGAAAATGAGATTGACCATTTTGCACACCTCTTCTTCGTTTAAATACAATTCATTTATATGTCATGGCATCATCTCCCTGATTTCATGGTCTTCTTTGAGAATGAGGGACAAACAACAATGGTGGGTGGTGGATGGGTATGTACGTATACACTTTAAAAAACTCTAGGTTGGTTACTGCATTCTCTGAGCCTCCTTTGATTTCTTCAGGTTATTCACTCCTTTTGTTCTTTTAGAAATTGTTTTTCTTGTTCATTCAGAATTTATTTTTCGAGACCTTTCCATCCATCATTGGCTGATTTCTATATAATTTTAGACCAGAATATTCTCACCAATCTCTTTGAAACTTGTTCTCACAAAAATCTGTGATACATGCTATGCTTAGCTTTATCCCCCTTATTTTTTGGATTTAATTATTTAACCAGTCACCAGACTACCTAATGAAATACTCCTCCAACCCATATTTCTCCATGTTGTGTAAATGAATATCATGAGAAACTGTTGAATATTTTGCTGAACTTCAGGCCTCTAATAGCCCTCTAATCTATTCTAGTCTAGCCTTATCATAAAAAGAAATGAGGTTAGTCTGGCAGACTAAAAGGCTAACAGTCTGTTCTTTTATTAATCTTTAAATTTAATTTTATTATGTAGCTAACATTATAGGGAACTGATTCAGATTTATAGGAATAAAAGCCATTCCCCAGTTAACATTTAGTCAACACATGTAAATAGGTTGTTTTCAGAGGAGAAAATCCAATCTGTCCTTGACGTGGTGATATCACTACTAGATCTATCCTCCAAAGAGATTTTAAAAAGAGGAAAAGCACCTATATGTACAAATATGTTTATAGAAGCTCTTTTTGTAGTTACAAAGAATTGGAGATACAGTATGATCATAAATTGCAGAATGGATAAATAGCTTTTACCATAACAACATTTTGTAAAGACAAACAACTTTGAAAGACTTTAAAAGTCAATACAATGATCAACCATAGTTCAAAGGATTCATGATATAACATTATAATTTCACCTTTCCCTCTCCCCACTGAGAGGTAATGAACTGATAGTGCTGATTAAAATAATTTTTTGGATATGGCCAATGTGAGAATTGGTTTTGCTCAACTGTACATTTGTATGGGGGGAGGGTATTTTGTTCTCATTGGGATGGAAGTGAAAGAATAGGCGGGAAGGAAAGAATATTGATCTAAAATTTTCATTAAAACATTTTTTAAGAAAATTAATCAATCTCTAATATCTTTTGGTTTCTTTTTTCTATTATAGCATCTAACAGACACCTCTCATGGTGTAAGAAACAAGTGTCTGCAGTTACTTGGCAATCTGGGCTCTTTGGAAAAAAATGTTGCTAAGGATGCTGAAGGCCTGGCTACCAAAGATGTCCAGAAGATTATAGGGGATTATTTTGTGGATCAAGACCCTCGTGTCCGGACAGCAGCTATAAAAGCAATGGTAAATAAAATTGGAAAAATGAATTACAGACATTTGTTTTTGTTTTAAATTTGAGTCAAATTTGTTAATGTATCACATATGTAATGCTCTTGTGTATATCTTTTCTTCTTGAGAAGGCCTTCAGATTTAAGTTTAAAACATAAGGTTTTCTAGAAGTGAAAAACTTGGATTCTTATATAATGTGATTAGACTTAGATTTGTTTTTATTTTTTATTTTTATGCCCCTTACAATGCCCATGTAATGAGTATTTAGTAAATATTTATTGAATACATGGTTTCTTATGGTATGTTTTAAGATGTACATGTGTATATGTGTTCCAGACTTGTCTTTACATATAAGTATTGTATGTAAGTAAAAGTGTATCTTCATGCATGTGATTCTAATTGTGTTAGCATGTGTACACCTTTGAGCAAGTCTAAGACTATGCACAATCAGGAACGTGTCTTGTAAATGTACTTCTGTGAGGGATTATGTGTATGTGCTCTCTTGAATGTGACTAGAAAAAGAAATTATTACTAAAAGTTAGCACATCTTCCTATCAGACTAAACTCAAGTTCTCATTTGACAGGATAACCAGGTTGGCTGATAGGAAGATTACCATCCAGATTTTAAATTTGAGTTTCAATAAAATTAGTGACAGATTGGCTTATGTTCTGGTTGAAATAAGATGGAGGAAAAAAGGTTAAGGCGTAGCAATACCCATTGAGTGAAAAGATACGGAAACAGGACTAGAAACTGGTTCATCATGGGGCCAATAGGAAGAAAGAAGGGGTGAGGGGTAAAGGCAGCTTAGACAATTGATTGGAGATCATATGTGATGGGGAGGGGCCAGATCTCACCTGCCTCTGACATGTCCCACCTGTGTGACCTTGGGCAGGCCACTAACTTTGCTGGGCCTTTCATTTTTTGGGAGCAGATGGCCTCTGGGGCTCCTTTTAGCTCTCATTCTGATCTGATAATGGAACATTTGGAAAAGAGGATTTGACTTTCTACTTAGCTGCAGAGAGTAGACATTACACAGAAACATTGAAGATTGAAGTAAGAGAAACCTTCCTAAACCTCTAAACCCAAGTGCCATATGCTGCTTCAGAAGGCAAAGTTCCCTTCATTGAAGAAAAGGCTTGACCACTGCTTGTTGGGGAAGCAGTTTTTATTTAGTTACAGTTTTAACAGTTGCCTTCTGTGCTCAGTTGATTCATTTCTTTCAGGATTTTGTATATATATGTGTATAAGCATGTGATTGAGTGTGTTTGTAGTAGAGTGTTTCTATTTGTGTGCTTTGTTATGTGTTGTACATAGTACCTGGGACTGATTCAAACATTAACTGGCTTTTAATGTTTTGGAGGCTGCAGGTCTAACATTTAATAGGTGTTTGGGTTTTTTTCCCTACTTTTGAAATATAGGTGAAGTAATTTTTTTTCTTTAGCTCTTCCTACCTCAGATAGCCTTTTTTGTTATTTTTACTGCTGCCTTTTGTACTTGCATCCTATTAATTTTTGAATATACCCCTCTTCTCCTTCCTTTTAGGAATAATAATCATCAAGAATAATCAGCACATTGACCACCTTTTTATTGTTGTTGTTGTTTTTAAGTTTTTTTGGGTTTTTTTTCTGGTTATACATGTATATTAACTTTTTAAATACACATTTCTTTATGAATCATTTTGGGAGAGAAAAATCAGAATAGAAGGGGAAAATCACAAAAGAAAAAAAAAAGAAGAAAAAGGAAAAAAATGAACATAGCATGTTCAATTTCCATAGTTCTCTTTCTGTATGCATTTTCTATCCATAGTTTATCGGGATTGCCTTGTAGCACTGAACTGAGAAGAACCAAGTTCTTAGTTGATCATCACATAGTCTTGCTGTTACTGTGGAAAATGTATTGTTGATTCTGCTTGTATCACTCAACATCAGTTTGTGTAAATCTTTCCAGGCCTTTCTAAAATCAGCCTGTACATCATTTTTTGTAGAACAATAATATTCCATCACCTTCATATAACATAACTTGTTCAGCCATTCCCCATGGGGTTGATGGACATCTACTCATTTTCCAATTCTTTGGTACCACAAAAAGAGCTGCTACAAATATTTTTGAACATGTGGATTCCTTTTCCTTCTTTTATGATTGTTTTGGGATACAGACCCAGTAATAATGACCACTTTCTAATAGCATATGTACCATGCCACACCTGTAGTCTCTTATCTTTCCAAGAAAAGTATAGAGATATGGTTGTTTATTTTTCTAGGGCCAACCCCCATTTTTTATAATTGTGCAATGTTCAATTTTGTTTTTCTTGCTAGTTTTGTTTTTGTGCTGTATAGATTTTTTCACTCTGCATGAATTTATGTATTTCCATATTTCCCTTTAGGCTTCTTGTTAATATAACCAAATTTTTCTCACATCTGTATCTGAGCACTGAGACAGTGACACCCGTAGGCATTCCCTGAATTTCTTTTTTGTTTGTTTGTTTGTTTGTTTAATATATTCAATGAAGGATTCTCATGAAATATTTGATCAAATTCTTTAATTGTATTGCTCCGAGGTAAAGGTAAAGAGTACCTGGTTATGTCTTGATTCTGTCTTTGTGACCCTGATCTAGTTAGTTTTCCTCTTAGTTTTATTTTCCTTATCTGTTTAGTGGAAATGACATTTCCATTAACTCTTCCGCAGAGTTGTTAAAAGGAAAGCCCTATGCAAATTGTGAAGTCCTTTGAAAATGTTAAATGTTACGTTAATATCAGATAAACATGTCCAAATGTTAAAGCTGCCATTTCTTTCTTCTTTAGTTGCAGCTCCATGAAAGAGGACTGAAATTACATCAAACAATTTATAACCAGGTAACAATTACTTTTGTCATGGGAATGGGACAGTCTTTTTCTCCTGAGGCCAAACAAGTGAAAGTTGTTGGCTTTGGGTGATAGGAAGTTTTGTATCAGAGTTTCACAGAGCAGATGGGTTTTAGGAGAAAAACACAACAACCAGTCATTCCAGTTCTTTTATGATTGGAACTATAAAATAATCCCTCTTGCTTAAGTTTTAGGATTTTTCCATATACTGTCATTAAATCAGAAAGCTATGCTTTGTTGTCACAGGATTAATATGGGAATAAAAGGCATTTTTAGTAGGAGGGCAGTATTCTGAGCCCTCACCAGCCTCTTTTTTAGGACTCATGTCAGGCAATGCAATAATTTCTGTATGCTATCTTTGGTACATTGTATCTATAGCCCATTCAGGTCTTACCTCATGCTGCTTTCCTCATAAACACCTCATTCTAGTCACATAACATGATTTTCTATCCCTAATTATATTATTATGATAAGACTTATCACTGCTTCTTATAAACGTTCCTAATCTTAGAGTGTTCCTTCCCTTATCTTCCACCTCTTCCAGTGGCATCCTTCTACCTTTCAAGGCCTATATTTCAAATGCTATTTCTTAGAAGAAGCCTTTTTGATCTCATCACACAGAGATGATTTTTCCCAGTCTCATTTCATACACATTATATTTCCCTGTATCATCTAATTATCTCCCCTATTCTATTCTAAGCTCCTAGAAGATAGTTACAGTTTTTGTTATCTTCCTCGATATCTAACAAAGTGTATTGCATGTACATTGATGAATTTGTGATCTTATTATTTTGAGTATTTCCTCTACTGATATAAATTGCAATCTACCCATATTCCTTATTATATGAAATATTTTGTCCATATTCTATAACCCTAAATTTTCTAATAAATCCAGAGAATCTACTCATTGCACTTCAGAGACCTTATTCTTGTTCTGTTAAGGTCTTAGAAGTACTGGGCCATCTGTTGATACTCATTCTCAATACATTTGGCCCTCTTCCTTTTCTCCATAATGCCTTTCACTATTATTTTGTTTACATGATTAATTATACTAATTATTTTTCTAAAGTTGAACTCTTCTTGTATCCCTGGCATGGATTCAAGTTGGTTATAATAAATTATTTTCAAGTTATGTACACACTTGCATGAATACATATAAAGTATCCTTATAAAGATTTTATTTAAATTTTTTGCAACAGTATTTATCAGTGAAATCAGTCTATATTTCTCTTTATCTTGACTTTTCTTGATTTGACTATCAGGATAGATGATATTTGTTTCATAAAGGGCCTTCCGTCTCTACATTTGAGAATAGCTTTTACCGTAATTTTTCTTTAAATGTCTGATAGATTTCACTGATAAATATGTTTGAATCATGTTCTTTTTTGTTAGCCATTCATTTCTGGCATTCTTGGTTTCTTTTTTTAGGAGTTGATTAGGATTTATATTTCTTGGTTTTGTGTAACATGCCCTCCTGGCAGTTAATATTACCAGTATGTTCTAGGCCCAACAGAGTACCTTTGACCACTGACCTTTGCAGTGTCAACTCTACCTGGCTCTCCTCCTCTGAGGCCTTCAAAGGTCTCTGGCCACGATTTCTTGAATAGTAGTTTAATAACCGATAATGTGCCCAAGAACAGCCACGTGTAAACTTAAAAGCCTTTATTATACCATCTCACATAATGCCCTGACTTGTTGGTTCCCTAGTGAACACCTGGTCTGAAGACCCACGTGTTCACTACCAAACTCCTTACCTCTCGGCTATCCATTGGCTTGGCTTGGCTCAGCTACCCCAGACTAGGGAGCTAGGTTAAAGAGAGTGACAATCTCCTGTTGCACTGTGGCCGCCCATTTAAAGGATCCTTATAGTTTTGTTTTTGTTTTTTTAATTGGAACAATTTATATTTTTCTAAGTATTCATAAATTAACTTTGAATTCTCAGTTTTGATAGCATATAATTATCTATAGTAATTTTTGATAATTCTTTTCCTTTGCATTATTAACTTACCTAGTTTGTTTTCTTTTTCTTGATTATGTTGGCTATGTTTTTTTGATTTTGTTAGCTTTTTAAAAATCATCTCTTTATCTGTTCTGTGAGATTTTTTGCTTTTGAATTTATTTCTCCTGCAAAGATTTCTCCTTTTATACTATTTTAGGGTTGCTAATTTTTTTCCCCTAGTATGTTTAATTGCATATACAGTTCATTGTCATTTTTACTGCTTTTCTGTAAAACACATAGGTGGTAGCATTCTGCAGCCATCTATGTTTGTCATTTATGTTTAGTTGTCTTTTGAGTCATTTGCGGTAACTCTTTTGTGGTTATGATGTTCCGTGATTTACAGTCATATCACATCTTCAACACAGTACGTGGTGAGTTGTGATCATTGAAAGTATTACAAAACTTTGCAAATGCATTTTGGACTAATCATTTCCTCTCTGATTTTGGCCCCCGCTCATGATTGATCTTTAAGATTTGTTGACTAGAAGTAGCTAGCTGGCACAGAATTTGGAGTCCAAAAGGATCTGGGTTAGATTCCTGCTTCATCCCCTTACTAGCTATGTGAACCACAGGACATCACTTAAATTCTCTGTTTTAATTTCCTTGTTTTTAGAATGGGGATAATAACAATATCTACTTCATAGGTCAATTATTGGATAAAATGAGATACCATGTAAAAGACTTTGCAAATCTTAAAGCACTTTATAAATGCTAGCTGTGATTGTTATTATTACTGAAGTTAGGCATATTAGTAAACTAAGTGGATGTCTTGTCTGGCTGCATAGTGTCATATGGTAATATATGTTTTTTCTTCCAACATCATCCTACCATTCCCCTCGTCTTCCTCCCCCACTTCACATCCCCAGGGTAGGTGATAATGATCTTTCCTAATAATTGTAGATTTCTCTAAAGAACTTTTATAGGGTTCCAAATTTTAAAACAATTTGTGTACTGCCATGTGCAAATAGTAACATGGCTCAGTAGATGGAGTTGATTGGAGTCAAAAAGACTTGAATTCAGGTTTAGCCTCAGATACATACTAGCTGTGTGACCCTGGGCTAGTCAATAACCTTTGTTGGTCTCGCTGTAAAATAGGTACAATAATAGTATCTATCTTCCAGAATTGTTGTGAAGCTCAAATGAGATACTTTTAAAGCACTTAGCACAATGCCAGATAGGAATATATAATTAAAGTCTTATTGGAAACTTTCTTTACAGGCCTGTAGACTGCTCTCTGATGATTATGAACAAGTACGGAGTGCTGCTGTTCAGTTAATTTGGGTCCTTAGTCAGCTCTATCCTGAAAGGTCTGTATGGGGCTAAAAAGAAACTTCTATTTATCATCAAACTATTTTTTTCTTCCCACTCATAAAACCCCAACAGAACTCTCTGGGAATGTCCAAGGTTCACATAATGGAAGGATGTGAAAGTACTATATTATTATTATTGAACCAAATAATTATAAGTGACTGCCTGTTTTAGAACACTTAAATCCTTATGTTTCCCATTGTCTTAACTGCATTGATTTTATATTGCTTCCTATTCTAAAAGTAAAAGTATTTAATCTGATCAATTTACTGTAGGACTAGGCTTGTTTATTATTGTACTTTTTAATGTTCCCATCTATATTATTATAATTTTTATTCTGTTGATTACAAATCTAATCATGTTTTGAAGAAAGTTTTTAAAAAAATTATTTATTTATTATTTAGCATTGTCCCCATTCCTTCTTCTAATGAGGAAATTCGCTTAGTTGATGATGCTTTTGGAAAAATTTGTCACATGGTCAGTGATGGTTCTTGGGTGGTTCGAGTCCAAGCAGCAAAGCTTTTGGTAAGTTATTTTTGTTTTGTTTTGGTTTTTTTCTCCTTGCCAATATTAGATATAGGGTTTTGTTTGGCAGGGAAATATTTTGTCAAAAACTCTGAACATTTGTTTTTGGGAGGTAATATTAGAATTTACCCTTCAAATAGTAAGCTTCCCTAGTTTATTTCATTCTGATTTAATTTATGTACAACTTTGCAGGATTGCAATAACTCCTATAAAACAAAGCATTGAATAAAAGCATTCTAGTCCTTGCTTTTTCAATAACTAATGATGTGACCTTGAAAATAATTACCTAACCCTTCTTATGTGTTATATTTTATATAATGTAAGGTAATAACAGAAAACTATATATATTTAGAGGCCCATAGCTGCATGATTGATTGCTTAGGACTCCTATCCTTTGAATTGAACTTTGAATTGAGCTTTTAGTAAAGATATCCTTTCTTTACTAATGTAAGTTGGCACTGCTCTACAGCTAATAAATAACTTACCCAAGGTCATACAACCATTATGTGTCAGAAGTAAGATTTGAATCCACAAGTTCATCTTAGAAGTTAACCCTTTATTCAGGGTACCATACTGTCTCTTTGGAAAATGGAAAACCCAAAGTAATTATCATATTTGATCCTCCCTTAGTAAGGACATTGGCAGCTCTGGTTCTTCTGTTGCCTTACCCAAACCAAATTTTATGGGACAAGTTTTTTCTTACAATCTCTCTCTAGAGAGTGTAAAAGATTTTAATTATTTGTAATGTAGAAACAGTCTTAGTTATAAAACAGATGTCTATGAGACTTCCTATAAAGTCCTGCACTTTTGTCATCATTATCATTGTTGTTATATGGTGGTGGTGGTGGTGATGACAACAAAGATAGTACTTTACATTTATATGGACTTTTTAGTTTGTGCTCTGCAGGTAGTGTATTACTCCTATTTTACAAAACTAATGAAACTGATATGTGTTGAGATTGTCTTATTTTTTTCTACTTTATTTGCTATACTATAATAAAAATTTGTTGTATATACTGTTCTAGAAAATAACACTTATTCCATGTATAATTGCTTCACTTGTCAGGTAATGTCTAAAAGGTGCCCTCTAAAACTATCTAGCCCTGAAACATCGTAGCAGAAACTCTTTTAATTAGGTAGGCATAGGCCCTCCCTAGAATGCTGGAAATTATGTCAAATGTGTAATAGAACTTAATGGAAATGTAATGTACAAGGTTGTGGATTCTTATGGAAGGATGTCAAAGTGTCATGTTGTTGCTAATACTGAACCAAAGATGCCAGTATCATCCACTTCATCCTGGACCATCTGCAGTTTTCCTGATTTTTGTCCTGCCACTGGGCTTTAAGGACTGGAAGAGAAAGTGAGGCTGAAAATTTTGCATATCTCTGTATCATTTAACTCCATTTCACACATGAGTCAAGACATGATTCTGGTGTTACTAGTCTTGTTTGAAAATGAAGAACAAACAACAACTAGTTATCCTTCTCTTTTTCCCTTTAGATTGTAAGCTCCTTGAAGGCAGGGACTGTCTTTTGCCTCTTTTTATATACCTAGTATTTGACATGATACCTGGCACATAGTGGGCACTTACTAAATATTGATTGATTGATCTTTCCCCTCTTTGGTTTTTCCTCTCTTAACTGCCAATCTCCCTTTACTGGCACAGGGACACTCTAAGAAACAAATCAACACATTGACATTTAATGTGATCTTCCTTCAACTTTCTCTGTAACTGAAACCAGAACCATTGCTGTGTTTACTGATTTGAGCATTTTAAGGATTTTTTGAGATCCTTTTATGTACTTTTTTGAGTTCTATTACTTTTCTCCAAAAGGACTTTAGATATACGTTTGTAAATTTCCCAGCATTTAAAAATAAAGATGTTACTATCACATGATGGGGGAGGGGGGAACATTTTCCTGGGATTCAGTTCACCTTAGTTGTAGCCCTGATTTTTGTACTCTCTACGTACATGATATTGGACATTCGGCAAGGCCTTAGTTTCCTCATTGGCTTTAATGATAATAATTCTTATTTCTAATAATTCTTCATTATGAGGTAAATAGAGCATTAGTATCTCTCTTTTCTTCTCTTTTTCTTTTTAAAGTATCTATTTTTGACAGTTGAGGAACCAAGCTCCAGAAGCTTAAGTGAATTCTACTCTGCGTCTTTTATCCACAAAATGAAGGAGTTAAGACTAGGTTATACTAGATTATCTTTAAGATAACTTCCAATTCTGAACCTTCTTTGCTTTTATGGAAACTGTTAGTCAAGTAGCATATATTTGTTAAACATCTGCTATTGTGTGCCAGGTATTGTGCTTTGTGCTGGGTCAGAACAACAAAAATGAAAATCACTTCAGAAACTTATGTTCACTGAGAGAAACTGTGTATACATCAGTAAGTGGATAGAACATTGCTCTGGAGGACCAGGGATGTAAATCAGGAGAGGCTTCTTCCTCTCTATCCCAGGGGCATTTTCTCTGGAAGTTAATTATTTGGTTTTTTTCCAGCACTAAAGATACACAGAAATTATAGATTTTTTTAAATGAGTTTTTCATTAAATATTTACCAAATAGGTGGTACTTAAAAGCTTTAAAACTAGTGGGGAAAATGGTTCAGTTTATTTCCTATATTATCAACTATCTTTTTTGTGTCAAAATCCTGACTCTGGCGCTTGCAGAGAAAAAAAAAAACCTAATCTCAGACATGTTCTTTTCTTCATGTAGCTTGTACTCTACAAGTGTGTAACACAAATCTTCCCCTTTTGGATTCCTTATTCTTCAAAAATCAGTTAAGGTTCTAATTTCCCATCTTCCTTCCTACCTTCTATTATATGCCTCCATTGCTACAACAGATGTTGTTTTCACCCTTCTCAGATATTCCTATAAGAGTCAGTCATTTAACATTTAGTAAGCATCTTCTAGGTGCCAGGCACCAGGCTAAGTGCTGGGAATACAAAGAAAGGCACAAGACTTTGTGCCCTCAAGGAACTCACAGTCTAATGAGGGAGATAACACATTTTTTATAAAACTAAAAAAAATGGAGTAGGGATGGGAGGAGCATGGTGAAGTCATAAACCTGGGACTGAAATGATCTGAAGAGGGGTGATTTTGAAATCAATTGAAACCAGACCATGGAGGTGTAAGATAATTGGAAAGTTGGCAGTGGGCGAGATGGTGAAGGACTTTCCAAGCCAAAGAAAAACTTTATATTTGATCCTGAAGGTAACTGGGAAGAACTAGAGATTATTAAACAAGAGATGATGTGAGTAGACTTGTACTATAGGAAGATCAATTTGAAAGCTGGCTAAAGGATGGATTGGAGTGGCTAGAATGAGGCAGGGAGAAGAACCAGCAGACTCTTAAAATAACCCGAGTTTGAGACTTTGAAGGTTTGCATAAAAATAATTACAGCATCTAGGAGAGAAGGTACATAGATTTGAGATCTTGTGACAACTGAAACTCTTACAATACTTGAGTTGTGACCCCCAAGAAGAAAGAAGAAAAAGGGTAGGGTCTGGGAAAAGATAATGAGTTTGGTTTTATTCATTTCAAGTTTTAAGATGTCAGTAGGGCATCCAATCTGAGATGTCCATTAGGCAGTTGATACTATGAGACTGGAGGTTGGAAGAGATGTTAGAGCTAGAGAGGTTGAACTGAGATTCATCTGTATAGAGGTGATCATTGAAAGCTTAGGAGTTGGTGACTTCACCAAATGAAATAGTATAGAAATAAATGAGAAGAGGGTTCAAGAGAGAGTTGAAAGGATTCCCAAGGTTAACAAGTATGAATGATATGGATGAAAATCCAACAAATGAGATAAAGCAGAAGGGTCAAGCGAGTAAGAGGAGAACCTGAAGAGAGCATTGTCAGGAAAACCAAAGTATCAAAGAAAAGATGGTGTCAAAAGATTAACAGTGTCAAAGACTACAAAGAGGTCAAGCAGAGGGAGGATTGAAAAAAGGGCATTAGATTTGGCAATTAAGAGACTACTTGTTACTGTGATTTATCTGTGTATGTCGTGTGACCCTTCCACTCAGTAGACTTCCTGAGGACGGGTTATTTGTGTCATTCACTGTTGCTTTGAGAAAGAAATCAGATTTTTGTACATAACAGTATTAGTATTTGTGCACAAACTAATAAAACATGTTTGGTAAATCAGCTATATGAGTTGTCCATTATACAGTTACAAAGCAAAGAAATATGTGAAGTCCGAGAGGAAGAAATTGTTATCCTGACAGGAAAGAGATAGGGAAAACTTATATAGGAGTAGTTTCATTTGAATTGGCCTCTAATAGGTTGAAAGGAATTAAACAGGTGAAGAGGGAGAGAAAATGTTTCCAGACATTAAGAAATAGCCTCTTTTGAGACAGAAGGATGATAAGCATGTTCTTCATTCTGACATCAAGAAAGCAGTGCTTTTTAAATAAAAGACTTCTCAGAATTACAGGAATGGATGTCTGTATGTGGACTCACTGCTAAATGCTTTTCTTTAGTGCTGGTAAATTTAGAATGAGGCTAAGCTCATTCTAAAATGTGATAAATAATGGTGCTTGAAGGGAACAATCTAAATTGTGATTGTTAAAAGAATGAGAATTTACTTGAGCTTTTTTTTTTTTTTTTTTTTTTTTTTTTTTAGGTTGGGATAAGTAAATGTGAGAGAGAGGGAGGGAGAAGAAAAAGGGGGGGGGTGGTATGGGAGTAATATGATGTGATATGTGTGTTGTTTTTAGGGACTTGACCTGAATAAATAGTTGTTGCTTTTTGTGATATAATGAGAAGAGCACACAAGACTTAAAATGAGGCTGTATAGAATCTCATCTGGTTGATCCTATTTAAACCTTAGTTCCATCTGTAAAATAGGAATAAGCTAGACTATATCCATCCCTGGATAATCAGTGAAAATAGTGAGGGGATTAGAAACCACGCTATAGAAAGATAGAATAAATACAGTATTTCAGATGGAGTCTTACAATGCTCTGTCCTGCTGAGAACACATCTGGAGTATTATGTTTATTTCTAGGTGTTCCATTTTAGGCTAGACATTGATATAAACTTTAACCGGTCTAGAAAAGGACTGACAGGACTGGAGATCATGAAGTTAGGAGGGGAAATTTCATTTGGACAAAAGAATTCTTACATGGTGGGTTGGTATGATAATGGTCCAGCATCTGGGGAACAATAATTTTTCTTTGTCTCAGCTCCTCACATAAACATAAATATATCCATGCTTAACTTTGGCCTGCTTGGGGGAAGTGATAGGGGAGAAAGGGAGAAAAAGAATTAAGTAAAAAAGTGCATATAACAGAGAACAAAAGAAAACCTACAAAGAAAGAAAAAATGGACAATTTTGAATACAGTGTTTTACTATTATATATATTTTATTTAAATGGAAATTTGTTGATGCATATTTTGAATCCTCATATTCTGCTGTGCACATCACACTTTTTTCTTTTTGTTTTTCTATTTCCCATTTAAACTGTAAATTAAAAAAAAAATTATTAGATCAGTTCCAATGTAGGATGGATTGTCTCAAGAGGGAGCAAGATCCCTATTACTAAGTTTTCTTGCATACTGGATGATCTGTTACTTGTCAGAAATGTTGGAGAGGAGATTCCTATTCAGGCATTGTTTATCATAAGAGAGAGACTGAAAGATTGGAAGTTAATGCAACTCTTAAGATTAAATGCCTACTTTATTTTTTATCACAGAATTATTGTGATAAAAACACTTTTAAATTATAAACAACCACAGATATTTGAGGTACGATAGGTTTTGTTAATAAACTATAATATGTGAAGTGTGAGATAGTATTCAAAGCATACAAATTATTTTATGTGCTTCATTGATTCATCATTTTATTACAGGGTTCTATGGGGCAAGTCAGTTCCCATTTCTTGGAGCAGACCCTTGATAAGAAGCTCATGTCGGATCTCAGGGTAAACTGGTTTTTGTTTATGTATCCTAGACCTTTGTAACTAATGTTTCTTGCTTCAGCATATCCTGAGTCAGTCTTACATACTTTTCAGGTTTATCCCTCCCTTAAGACATTTATTGAGTGGTTTAATATTTTGGAACTGAAAAAAATAACAAATTACTTTGTTAGTGTTTGTTGTAATAGGAGTCACCTAAAAATTAGTGTGGATAATGAGTTTCATTTTAAAAAGAGGAAGATTTCCTGAGTTCAAATCTGTCCTCAGAACACTTAACACTTCCTAGATGTGTGACCCTGGGCAAGTCACTTAGCCCTAATTGCCTCAGCAAAAAACTAACAAGCAAAAAAGAGGGGCAGCTAGGTGGTGCAGTGGATGGAGCACCAGCCCTGAAGTCAGGAGGACCTGAGTTCAAATGTGACCTCAGACACTTAACACTTCCTAGCTGTGTGACCCTGGGCAAGTCACTTAACCCCAATTGCCTCAGCAAAAAAAATCCATAAATAAACAAAAAAGAGGAAGATTAACATTAAAGTCTCCTGGCTTTACTAAGTCTCATTTGATTGAGGCAAAATGATTCAGTTCTTATTTTTAGCATACTATTCTACATGGCATCTTGCAGCCCATTTTCAGGAGCAGATCTTATTTGATGGTTTATGGAAGCTTTACTTTTTTCAAAATTGTTCACAAAATTCTTTTGTATTAGGGTTAAGTTGTAGTTAGAAAAATCTCCTGACCTGTTACTTAGGTAGCAGCTAGGAAAAAAATTCATTTTAACTTTTTAGTAAATAGACTTTTGTGAATGTTTTTTATGAATATTAATTTCAATATTTATCTTTGCAGCGGAAGCGCACAGCGCATGAGCGTGCCAAAGAACTGTACAGCTCAGGGGAATTTTCTAGTGGCAGAAAATGGGGTGATGATGCCCCCAAAGAGGAAATAGACACAGGCGCCGTGAATTTGATTGAATCTGGAGCTTGCGGAGCCTTTGTCCATGGTTTGGAAGATGAAATGTATGGTAAGTTCTACTTCAAAGCCTTCTTAGGAGAGCAGAACAAGCTGCTCCTAGAAATAACCTTAATAGCAATGCTTCAGCTAGGATAAAGATAGGAATTCACATATGGATCAGGCTTTTAAGGATTCTAAAATGCCATCATCCTCTTAACAGTCCTACAAAGTATGTGGGATCATGCTTAATACCCCCATTGCAGAAAAGCATCCTCCTAAAGTAGGAAGATAGCTATTAGGTCAGTTACTTAACTTTTACTGACCAGCAGTTTTTAAGTATCTAAGTTTCTAAGTATAATTCGGGTTTTAGAATACTTATAATGTGCTTCTTGTACATTGACCTTGTGGTGAGCACACATTTGGGCCTGCTCTCGATGGGCATGTGGCCTTAAGCGACTAACCTCATGGTCTGCAGTACCTGCTCAGTGCCAGGTAAGTTAGGATGAGGAATTTAAGGTGACAAGCACCATTTCTGAATATCATTTATCATTGAAATCTAACTGGGTGACCTTTTTTTTCTTCCGGTGGTTGCTGCTTCCCTGCAGACTTGGGGCTTGGCTTAATTAGAAGAGATTCTAATTAAGTCTGAGTGCAACTGGATCAGTCTGATCTGGGGTTTTGTTAAATCAAGGTGAGGGAGTGCTATGATGGTACATTGTAAGCCATAGGCAGAGAATGTCATCTTCTGGTTTCTTTCCTTCTGGTTTCCAGTTGAGACCTACTTTGGGGTGTTTGGTTTGCCAAATGAGAGGCATGGCAGCCAGCTCACAGGTTTGGGATCCACACCCCTTTCCCCTCTCGCCTCCATCCCTCTGTCCTATTTAGAAAATTCATGAACATGCTCTTGATCTTGTGGTCAATTTCATTGCCTCAGAATCCAAGATATCTTGCACACAGTGGGAAGAATTAATAAAAATCCATTTGTTTTAGTAGAGAGAATGGGCTCTGAGTGTGCAGGCTTAACTTCAGATCCCAGCTCTGGTACTCCTGGATGCACACTATTGGTAGGGCACTTCCCCTGCTTCAGACTCAGCATCTTCACTTGTTATATGTTATGTACTTGTTCGTATACAAATACCTAAGGATACTTGGAAAAAAGGTGTTTGGTAAGTCTTAAAGTGCCATGTAAATTTTTAGTAAGTCATTATTAAGCCATCTAAATTCTATAATTGCAAGAATTGATTCATAAACCATGTTTCAGAGCCCTGCTTATAAGGAGAATCAAACAAATGACTAGTGCTACTTACTATTACCCATGCATCTTTAGACAAATCTCTTTCTTTCCCCAAGTCTTAAGATTTAGAATGGAAGATGGGACATTTGCATGTAAAAGACCATTCTATTAGTATGTGTATTAAATGTCAAGAAAGATCTTCCTCCCCAATTCCATAATCTCTTTTTTGTCCTAAGGAATAGGGACATACCTATTTGCATCTCCCCATCACCCTGACTCATCTTTTAACCAGAGAAGTATCTGGTATTTAGAGGGGTAAGTGGTCTGCTGCCAGTCACTAGGCTTGACTTTTAATTTGAGAGTTACTTGCCCAACTTTAGAAAAGATCCCTTTCTCAGGGCTCACGCCTGCCTCTTTATTCCCAGACTATACAGTTCAAGTTAATCCTTGTTAATGTCACCAGCATTTATTAACTACTTACTCTTGGCTAAGTTCTTAAAATTAATAACTATGAACTTGTAATATTCTCTTCTCCAAAATATAAATTCTGTGGAAGCAGGTTTCTTGGGGAGCTTCTGGGAGCAGCCTTAGTTTCAGTTCTATGTAATAATCACCCCAAATGCAGCCAGGAGCTAAAAGTTCAGATCCTTTATTGTCTCCTTCAGAATAATGTGGTTAGCTTTCTTAGAAACTTATCTGTCTCCTTGGTTTCAAGAGCTCTTGCCGCTAGTCCTTTGTCTCTTCCAGCTTCTGCCTCTAGCTCCCTCTGAATCCAAAGCATCCAACCAGCACAAAGGTGGAAGTTGGAATGAATCTGACTCGGCCTCTGAAAGAGTGGGCTTGTGGGCTTCTATGTCTGGCCCTGAGAGCTTCTTGCTTATATGCTGTGCACTGAGTATACTCCAATCATTACATCACTAGGAAACCATTATTTGTTGTAGGATTAAATCAATGCTGATTTAACTATTGTCTCCTCAATTCCACTTAGTACCTTGTTTCAAGTTCTGGCCCATAACATCTCCTTGTAGGATCAGATCAATCATTCTGAATTGTGCTAAATTAGATAATTATTGTCTCTATCAATTCCACTGTCTTAGTACCTTGTAAGAATCATAATATGAACTGATATAAATATAAACATGAAAAATAAGGAATAAATTTTTACTTAAAACTTTTAAGTAAAATCAAAGAAGTAGGTTTATTCTGTGTTCCTTTTCAAGCCCATTTAAAGTTCTGCTGCCTTTGACTTTGTTTTCTCTTTCTGAATTAAAAATCAATGTGAATGCAGTTCTGGCTCTACAGGCTTCACTTTGGAACTTGTATATTTTAAGCACTTAGTTTTATGTTCTGTGAAACTATTCCCTTTGCCAAGCAGCAGCCCAGAATTCCTCACCCCCAACACTCCAGGACTGGCATAACTTAGATTAAAAATTATTAAATGTTTTTTATGCTGGTAAAATGCTTTTTAATTATTTGAGATTTTTGCTTATAAGATCCAAACTGCAAATGCATAAGAAAAGCCCTTTACCATTTTCCCCTTAAACACATTAGTCAGGTACTATTGACACATACACATTTCTTAGAAGATTTTCCTACTTACAGAGTACTTTTATCACAATAGGTCTACCAGATGAATAGTGTGATGTTTTTATTCCCATTTTGCAGGAAAGCAAACTGGCAAAGAGAGGGCAAGTGCCATGCTCAGAGCTGCCTGGTGGAGCCAGGTGTATTTGTATACATCCTAGGCTCTTCGCCAATGCCATGTTCTGTGCTTATTTGGCAGAGCACTGGTGAGTGAGACTTGGAGACATTCAGACAGCATCCCTCAGGCTGCTATTGTTTTCCCTTTCTTCTCTCCACAGAGGTCCGGATTGCTGCAGTGGAGGCTCTCTGCATGCTGGCTCAGTCTTCACCATCTTTTGCAGAGAAGTGCCTTGATTTTTTGGTGGATATGTTCAATGATGAAATTGAAGAGGTGCGCCTCCAGTCAATACACACCATGAGAAAGATCTCTAATAATATTACCCTTCGAGAGGATCAGCTTGATACTGTGCTGGCTGTCTTGGAGGTGAGTATGGTACTTTCTCCAATGCAGAGATTATCTCTTCCAGGGTTTAACTTCAACCAGCAGTAACTGTTCTCCCTTCTATTGGTCTCATTGGGCTTCCAAAGTAGGGACTTTGGATTTTTCAATTATTTATTAATTAATCCAGATCTTTATTGTTGTGGTGCCTGCAGCTGTGCACATGCTGGCCATCTTAGAAGAAACAGAAATAAATAAGAGACTTGCTCTCCAGTAATATGTGGTTTAGTAGAAGACATAATTAGAAAAATCTTTATTTCGAGGTAAATAAAAGTGTAGTAAGAGAGCTATAAACACTTTCCCCCCATTTGATCTTTTTAACAAAATATTTATCTCCTCTAAATCTTTCTTTAGCACAAAGTTCTTCACCTGAATTCCGTAGGACTCAAGAGGGGTATGAACTTAGATGGGAGAAAAAAAATCACACTTTTATTTCACTACAGTTTGTTTCCTTTTGTAACCCTATACTGTTAGGTTCTTACTAAAGTGCTAATGAAATAATGAGATATTAGGTTCTTACTAAGTGCTAAGTCGGTACTTAACAATTCTCTAGTTCTGGCCTTTACTGAGAGTTTTACTTGTGAATTCCTGGGGAAGAGCTTGCATGCTCAGGAGGAGCAAGTTCATTGGTTGAAGTAATTTTTCCCAGAAGCCCTTGCATTATCCCACGCCCATTCTCTGGGAGGATAAAAGAGGACAGCTCTGGAGGAAAGGGAGAGTTTTTTCTGGACGAGACTTGAGGCTGCTCTCTGCAGGAAGGGAAATCGGCTCTCTATAGGAAGAAGAATCTGTCCGAGAGATTTGAGTTGACACAGCAGATCTCCTCCCAGAGAGTGATCGGCAGCTTCTGGAGACAACAGCATGTTACACTATACATTTTAGTTTATGCCTTTTTAAAAACATGATTCTGAAAGAGGGTCCCTAGGCTTCTTCAGACTGATTGCCTAAGGGGTCCATACCCAGAAGAAAGAGCCTCTGTTCTGGTGATGACTCTGAACCACAGGCCTTCCCCACCACAAAGGTCTCCAACTTAAGCATTGGAGAGGTTGTAGATCTATGTTCTGCTGTTTGTAACAAAATTGGCAACTATTTTCTGACCATAAGAACTCATAAAATTGGCTTTTGAGGGGTAGTGCGGCTCTGAGGATAGACACCCAAGTGCTATCCCAGAATGTGGTCTGGCCCCTCCCCTAACAAGTATCTCTGGAACAGCATACTTGGAGACCTCTGAGAGGAGGAGCCCACTCATCTCCATATCTCGTGGAGGGAGTTGTGAGGGAATTGGTCATTATACAAAACCTAAATTGACTTCTCTGCTACTTGGAACCATTGCTTTTAGTTTTTTCCTGTAGAGCTAAGCAGAGTGCGCCTAATGTCCCTCACCCTTGCACCCCTCATGTGGTAGTCCTTCAGACACTTAAAGGCAAGTCTCACTAACCCTCAGTCTACAACTTTCTGCATCTTGAACCCTTCAGCTTGAGATCCTTTTCAATTGATTTAAGGGAACATAGTCCTCCAGACATGCTATAATTAGGTCCAGGGAGAGCAGGATCATTCCCCTCCCTATCCTTGGTTGCCCACTTGCTCTATATATAAGCTTAACTTCACTGCCATTTCACACTCTTGTGTCATTTAATTTGTAGTTCATAAAGACCCTGTTGTTATGGATCTTTTTTTCAAATTGACTACTATCTGGCATTGTCTTTTTTGTCTTAAATCTGATTTCCCAAATTTCATAGGGAAAACTTTAATCCCTATTAGATTTTATCTTAATTAGCTTCACCCCAGCCTGCCATTTGGATGTTATAAATTTCCATCATAATAATCATAATGATACTCTCTTAGTCATAGCATCACTTAGAGAATTCATATTTGTATTATTTCACAAATATATTTCCTTCTAGTTTAGAATGAGCTAGGGGTCTGGTAATGGCTTAGAGGACTCATGACACTGATTTATCTTTATTCAAGAAATGTTTTTTAAATGTCGGTTCTGTGTAAGACACTGCTTAGTTGGAGTAATATAAAAATGAACTACAAATGCACAGCAGAATTTCAACTAGAGAAATAAGTAAATTGGGGAAAGGCTTAACTTTTTGCTTGGGGAACCCAGGAAAGCTTCTTAGAGGAGGTGGCACCTCAATTGGTCTTTGAAATAAGAAATTTCAGAAGCAGATGGGCAGGGAGTTTCCATCAGATTTAGGGAATAGTCTTCATAAATGAATGGAGATGATAAATGTGGAAACATATTTAGAAAAATTTCACATTTAACCCATATTTAATTACTTGCAGTCTAGGTGAGGGACAAAATGGGGGAGGGAGGGAGAAAAAATATGGACAGAAGGTTTTGCAAGGGTGAATGTGGAGAATTTTTTTTGCATGTGTTTTGAAAACATACTTTTGCATGTGTTTTGAAAAATAAAAAGCTAGGGAGCAATAAATTGGGAAAGCATTTTTACATTCAAAGGTTCTGATAAAGGCCTCATTTCTAAAACATATAGAGAATTGACTCAAATTTATAAGAATTCAAGCCATTCTCCAATCGATAAATGGTCAAAGGATATGAACAGACAATTTTAGATAAAGAAATTGAAACTTCCTAGTCATGAAAAAATGCTCTAAATCACTATTGATCTGAAAAATGCAAATTAAGACAACTCTGAGATACCACTACACTTAACCTCTCAGATTGGCTAAGGTGACAGGAAAAGATAATGGCAAATGTTAGAGGGGATGTGGGAAAACTGGGACACTGATACATTGTTGGTGGAATTGTGAACAAATCCAACCATTCTGAAGAGCAATATGGAACTATGCTCAAAAAGCTATCAAACTGTTCATACTCTTTGACCCAGCAGTATTTCTACTGGGCTTATGTCCCAAAGAGATTTTAAAAGAGGGAAAGAGACCCACATGTGCAAAAATGTTTGTGGCAGCACTTTTTGTAGGGGCAAGAAACTGGAAACTGAATGGATGCCCATCAATTGGAGAATGGCTGAATAAATTATGATATATGAATGCTATGGAATATTATTGTTCTGTAAGAAACAATTACTAGGATGATTTCAGAAAGGCCTGGAGAGACTTATAAGAACTTTTGCTAAGTGAAACGAGCAGAGTCAGGAGATTATTGTATATGACAACAACAAAATTATCCCATGATCAAGTCTCTTGGACTTGGCTCTCTTCAACAATGAGATGATTCAAACCAGTTCCAGTTGTTTAGTGATGAAGAGAGTCATATACACCCAGAGAGAGGACTTTTCACTCTTTTTGTTGTTTGCTTGCATTTTATTTTGTTTCACTTTTTCTCTTGTGCAGCACAATAATTATATAAATATGTATGCATATATTAGATGTAACATATATATAAATTTTTTCCCCTGAGGCAGTTGGGGTTAAGTAACTTGCCTAGGATCACACAGCTAAGAAGTGTTCAGTGTTTGAGGTCAGATTTGAACTCAGGTCCTCCTGACTTGAGAGCTAGTGCCCTGTAACACCTAGCTGCCTGATTTAACATACATTTCTACCATGCTTAACATTACTATTTGCCATCTAGGGGAGGGCATGGGGGAAGGGAGGAAAAATTGGAACACAGGGTTTTGCGAGGGCTAATGTTGAAGAATTGTCCACACATATGTTTTGAAAAAGAAAAAGCTTTAATTAAGAAAAGAAAAAGAAAGGGCTATTATTTAAAACAAACAAACAAACAAAAAACCTTGTAGCCCATGGACTGCATATTGTCAGTCCCCTCAAAAAATGGAGATACCAAAGCACACATAGGATAAGATTGAGAAAAATTCTTCATTCCTCCCTCTTTCCCTGCCCTTTTTTTGGTCTTTTTGGATTTTTTAGATTCTATTATTTGCTTATTTTTGACTTGAGAAAATTTATTTCAGTTGCAGATGGGGGAGTCCTCAGAGATGTCCTGTATCAGTTTATTTTTGTTGTTGTTGTTTTTTATTGTCTCTTTAAATTAAAAAACATTTTTTCAATTAATCAAAATTTGCCTTTTCTTGCTCTTTACTGGGAAAAGAACAAAACTTTTGTAACAAATAGGTATAGTCAGGCAAAACAAACTTCCTCATTGGCCAAGAAGAAATGTCTCATTCACTGTCCTAAATCCATTACTTCTCTGTCAATGAGATAGGTAGATAAAATGTTTCATTGTTAGTCCTCTGGAATCATGGTTAATTATTATATTTATCAGATTTCTTAAGTCTTTGAAAGTTGTTCTGATTATAGTTAACATCATGTATATGAGAATATGATGGTTTTTAATTAAGTTTTTATTTAGTCATTATCAGATAATAGCTTCCGTTTTTATAGCATTCTGTCTTAAAAAAAAATTTTTTTCCTCATAGTAGTTGTGTGAATTAGGTATTGTAAGTATTGCTTAATTGTTTTATTGGTATTCCTATATTACAGATTAGGAAACTGGGATGTAGGTGGGTATTAGATGATTTGTACATGACATATGTACATACATATATATATATATACACATACATACATACATAAAACGTTTTGTTTATTGGAGTGTGTGATGTTCGTTTCTCTAAAATATAATTGTTCTCTTGGGGAGCTTCTGGAGGTAGCGTTGGCTTTAGTTCAGTTCAATAATCCAAAATGCAGCCAGGAGTTAAAGTCCTTTACTGTCTGTTTCCAAATCTTATCTCCAGATTCTTTATTTTCTCCTTCAAGTCTTGTCTCCTTCACTTGGGGCTTGGCTAGCTTTCTTAGAGGCCTCTCTCTCTCTCTTTGGTTCTCTGATGAGCTCTTGTCCGAGTGTCTCCAGCCAGCACAAACGTCAAAGTTGGAATGAAATCTTACTCCACCTCCAAAAGTGTGGGATTGTGGGTTTCCCACAAGTCAATCCTAGTTGTGAATCTCCCAAAGCCCTCTCCTCCAAAGTTCTCCTAATTAGTCCTCTCCTTGGCTCCATTCTGGTTCTGAATCCTGGCTTTTTATATCCTCCCAGAGGCTTGTGGGAGCTCCTGAAAAGTATGCTCTCTTAAAGGTGTGAATCTAATGTGTGGACCAATGAGCGAACTCCTTTAAGGGTTTGAACTCCTTTAAAGGTGTGAACTAAGTGCATTGTAAGAATCCTAACAGGAATGTTTGTGTTTATTGATGATTTATAAATTCATAATTTTAAAAATTAGAGAAGTAACATTTATAATAAGTAAAGCAATTTCACTTTTTTATACTTTTCATTGTTTTAAAAAAATAGGAAAAGTAGACTATAGAACAAGAAACATGTATAGAATGGGAGCTAGGAGTAATTTTGTGAATGGGAAGTTACAGGATTGCATCTCAAATATGTTTTATTGGGGATGTTACCACTACATTGTCAATCCTTTTGCCTGGTTCATTTTTGTTTTATAACAACATCTCACAGTACTTTTGCATGTGATTACATTTGACCTTTGGAACCAGGAGAGCTTTAGTTTCTAATTGCTTCATTTTATTATTAATAGTATATTCATTTAGGTATTTCTGAAGGATTTTTCAGGAGAAGTAGGTGGGGTAGACAAAAGCAGCCCTGGCCTAAAAAACCTGGCTAGTTGAATTCTAATCCCAGCTAATTACCACCATTACTATGTAATTATTAGAAAATGTCACTTCCCCTTAACTGATACCAGTTTTGTTTTCCATTAAATGAGATTGGCCTCTGAGATAATTTCTGAGGTTTCTCCCAATTCTAGCATTGTAATTTTTTTATTTTTTTTTAATTTTTTAATTTTTTTAAGAATGGGGCACCCTATTTTGCCTAGTCTATAAGTGGAAGGGCTACTCATGTGTTTGCTCTACTTCTGTCCTGGTTTAGCTTCTAACTAAAGTAGCCTGGTTTGTCTCCCTGTTCCCAAGGATTTGCCACACTGATACTGTATTTAGTGCTCATTCATCAGAGCCCACTGTAGTGAGAATTCCCAAACTGGAACAATCCTTAGCCTCCTCAAGTAGTAAGAATAGTTTCAGCCCTCATATCTGGTCTATTATATTTTTTTAGATCCCTTCCATCTCTAACTCTGTTTTAGGGTCCTCTTTAGTCTTGACATTTTGTAAATCTCTAAAGTATAGTCATATTAATAAAACCAGATCTTTTTTTAGATCATCATGGTTTAATTATTCTAGATGTTCTGTTTTGCTCTTTTCTGGGTTTTGAAGCCCCTTTTGTCTCAGAAACTTTGCTATTATCGGACCTTTCACACTTCTGGTATAAGTTGGACCAAATGATTTCTGAGATCCCTCTTCAGTGACTATAGGATCATAGATTTAGAGCTGGAAGGGACATGAGAATACTTGTAAACCTAACATATTAAGAAGTTGGATATCCTTTTAGTCTCCTGGCTTAAGAAATACAGCTTGGTACAGTTGGAATTTGCTGGATTTGGAGTCAGAGGACCTGAGTTGAGATTCTACTTCTATCACTTACTGCCTTGCGACCTTGGGAAAGTAACTTAATCTTTGCAAGTAACAATTTTTTCATCTGTAAAATGAGGAGATTGGACTAGAAGGTTCCAAGGTCACTTTGAGCACTAAATAAATGGTCTAATAATACTATTTGGGCATCTTGTTTAACATGAGTATCTTTAACGTTCATCTTTTTAAAAGGATTCCTCACGAGATATTCGAGAGGCTCTTCATGAACTTCTGTGTTATACAAATGTGTCAACCAAAGAAGGGATCCATCTTGCGCTGGTTGAGCTCCTGAAAAATTTAGCTAAGTACCCAACAGATAGAGAATCTATATGGAAGTAAGTCCGTTTTCTTTTTTTTGTTGTTTTGTTTTGTTCCCTTATGATAAAATAATCTGTAGTTTGCCATGTTTATCCAAATAGAGGGTTTTGACTTTTAATACCAAGTCTTAAGTGAAATCTGAATATAATCTAAAATGGGCATTGTATTTTTTTCCCTTCTGTGACTTTTTAAGGTTTGCAAAACACTTTTTTCCCTCCCCCCAGCAACTTTTTGATCTGGTTTGCAAATATTGTAGTCATTTTACAAATGAAAACTGATACACACTAAAATTAGTTAACTTGGTCTAGGTAATATAGTAAGCAGTTCTACAAATATGAAATAAAAGACATCACTTGGGGAGAATTAAGGAAGTCTTCAAGGAAGAACTATAATCTGAATTGATCCTTGAAAGAAAGGAATGATTTGAACAGGCATAGATGGAATGAAATCCATATAAAAAAGTTATAAGTGTAACATGTAAGATTAATTGAAATGACTAAAGAAACAAAGGTTTGAGTTTCTATGCATATTGATTTAGTAAATGATGCATGCCAATTGCATAACAAATTGGACCAGACACTGGCACTGGACCCCGAGTACAGGAGGAGATAGATTTTTTGTGCATTAAAAGAAAACAACAAAATATAAACCAGGATACAAGATTAGATAATCTGACTTATAATTAAAGAAATGATTATTTGCACAGATGTGGTTCCCTGAAATCAGAGAAAGAGGTGTAATTCCGCTTAGTGTTCAAAAGAACAAGGAAACAGTAATTATCCAGTGTTGTATCAGTTTTCAGATAAGATATGTCAATTGCTTGAGAAGTATAATTATGAAAAAATTCCTTACATCAGTCTTAGGATCTGACTGAGTTTCTAGTCAAAATCTAGGTCCTTAGATGTTAAGGATAGAGGTAGTCCAGTTTTCCAGCCACACAAGATTAGGTTTAAACAATGTAATAAAGTATTCTCACAGTTCTCCCAGTTAAATAAAGTTTTCTCACAAGACAGAAATTGGATTAGACTCATAAACTAATAGAAAGGTAATGTCACTAAATCCAGAATTGAATCACAAGATGGAGTCAGTTCCCAAATGGAGAATTCCCTAAATTCTCACACAGTCTAGGAAGCTGTACAGGGCAGAATGGGGAATAGTAAGAAGCTTCTTTTGAATAAAAAGTTGTTAAAGGGAGTAATTGAAGTTGTGGTCAGCTATGGCGCTTATAACCTATTATGTATAGTAAGGAGCTTATAAAGGTTTTTAAGTAGAGAAGAGACATGGTTAGTCCCCTGGGCACTGGGAGGATTGTTTTATCAGCTGAATGAAGGCTAGAATGGAGAGAGTTTAGAATCACAGAGACCAGGAAGAGGCTATTACTATAGATAGTACAGATGAGAGATCATGAGGGCCTTAGTTTAAACAGTGGTAATAAGAGAAGAGAGGAGAGGACAGATTTGAGAATTTTTGATTCCACCAGGTATGATGATGGTTCACAATTTTAGGATTTCGTGCTTCAGATCCTTTCAAATATAAAATATATGGTTTTCCACCTCAAATACTTATATGAGTTTTCTATAAAAGGTCACAAAGGCATTATTTTTTAATTAGCTTTTTAAAATAAAGACATGGTGCTAAAAATTGAAAGAGTATTATATAAAATGTAAACTGGAAGGTTGAAACATAAAAATACCAAGAGAAAATGAGTCAGTGACTTCAAGGTAAGATTTTGTTATCTCGCTTCTAGCTATTTTGCCTATATTCTGGTTTCTACCTAAGCATAGATTATAACTTACATAGGCATTTGATCTAAGTATTTTGGTGAAAATAGTCATGAAACTGAAATTTCTTAAGCATTCTATCACCAAATAATACTTTTGATAATTTCTGTTACTGTTTTCATCTTTTCTCATGAATAAAAACATGGTGTATGAAATAAGATAATAAAGAAGATAATAATAAGCTACATCTGGAATATGAGAGTCAGTTCTAAGTTTCATATTTTATGAGCAATGCTGCCAGATTGGTTATAGAACAATCAGAATCAGGAGAGAATCTTGAAACAATGACATTGATGATTAGGTTGAAGGAGTACCTGAGATGAAACATAATTATGATAAACAATATTTAAACTGTTTTCATTTGGCAGGATGAGGACTAGGCTTATTCTGCTTTATAGAGTTATACATCAGCAAAATGAGCTACTTCAAGAAGTATAGTAGATGCTCCATCTTAGCAAAGGTTGAATGACAATCTATCAAAGATACTGCTTTAGGAAGGATTTAGGTGTGGGTTAATTTAAGTGATTTGTATCTCTGATAGCCTAAAGTGGATAAGAGAGATTGAACCATGGTAATGTTTTCAGATAGATTAAAAATATAATTTAAAGTTCTTATGAATAGGGACAGTATTTTATCCATGGTAGCTTCCATTATTTCTAGGACAGTTTTTTAAAAATTATTATTATTATTATTTATTAAAGGTAATATGTACAGATAATTTTCAACATTCACCCTTGCAAAATCATGTGTTTCAAAATTATTTTTCTTCCCTTCCGCTTACCCCTAGCTGGCAAGTAATCCAACATGTCAAACATGTGCAGTTCTTCTATACATATTTCTACAATTATCATGCCGCACAAGAAAAATCAGATCAAAAAAGGAAAAAAAATGAGAAGGAAAACAAAAAGCAAGCAAACAACAAAAAGTGAAAATACTCTTGTGATCTACACACAGTCCTCATAATTATCTCTCTGGGTGGAGATGGCTTTCTTCATCACAAGACCATTAGAACTAGGGCAGTTCTTAATACTAGTAGTAGAGGCTGAATGAATGTTTGTTGATTATAATGGATCATTATACATGTATTTTTCAGATGTTTGAAGTTTCTGGGAGGTAGACATCCAACATTGGTACTTCCCCTCGTCCCAGACCTCCTGAGTACACATCCATTCTTTGATACTGCTGAACCTGATATGGATGACCCAGCCTGTATCCTTTGTGCTTAAAGCAGGCACTGCTGATTTTCTTTATATTTCCTCAAATGAGAAAATATTTTTCATCTTCATTCTTATGGGTTACATAGTTTAACAAAAAGTATAATTTGTTCTTAATAATAATGATAGCATGCTTATTACTTTACCATTTTCTTACAATTCTGTAAAGCAGATAGTGCAAATATTAATTTATAAATGAGTAAACTAATGATCCAATAAGATTTAGACTTGCCTATGGTCACATACCTAGTAAGTGTCAGAGTTGGGATTTGAACTTGGGTCTCTTGATATGGGTTTAGTATTTTAGTGTTTATTCTATTTATTACTTTATTAAGGGTAGTAGTGGGGTAAATGTCAAGCATCCACTTAAGTTCGACAAGAGCTGTAGTGGTAATATGCCATCAGTAGAGCAGTGAAAATGGGCTTGCCTTGATGCATCCATAGTATCTGAGTTGGTTTCTCATGGCTACAAGGATGAGTTTATAAGAAGATTGACTGGGGTAAAGGGTGCAGAAAAATGTTAATGAGCTACCACCATCCTGATTCTGCTAATTAGTGCATGTGGGATCCAGCAAATCACTTCACTTAACAGGGCTTCAGGTTCTTCATGTGAAGAATGAAGATGTTAGAGCTAAACATCAGTGTGGACCTGAAATTCTAGAACTGACTGCCCTCATACTGCGTGAGCGTAACTCAGGGAATTTTACATGATGCGATCACAAGGAATATGATGGCCACTTGGGCCTCGACTGTCCTTTGGCTACAGCCCAGAGATGATTTTGGCCTTCCTTCAGAGGATGCCAGAACTTGAGCTTTCTAAAATTACTGACAGGGAAGTCTGGGGGTGTTCAAGCAAAGGCTGGATGGTGACCTCTCAAGGCAGAGAATTTGACCAAAAGACTTTTGTGGTCCTCAGCAGCCTTAGTGTTCTGTCATACTAACTGCAGTGCTTAGATGCAGCACGATATGAGAGGTGAGATCACTGGATTTAGAGGTGGGGGACTTGGGTCCAGCTGGGACTCTGCCATTTAACCAACTGTGTAATTTTTGGCAAATTATTTAACTTCTTTGAATTTTGGCTTCCTTGTACTACTTGCACTCTCAATTGCTTTGAAGAAAGAACTTTTTAAAGTGTTCAAATAGTAATAGAATAAGTCTCAGTTTCCTTAGAGGGCTGGATGACTTGGTCTGAAGGGTTCTTTAAAATATATCTGAAGGGTTCTTTAAAATATATGTATATATATATATATATATATATATATATATATATATATATATATATATATATATATATATATGAGATTTAATTGTTAGTATATATGACTTAATTGTTAGTAAGTTTTTATTATGCCCTTTTATGTAGAATGCCCACCAAGCTTGTCTTTACTTTTCCTTTTTGACATTGAAAGATTTCACTTAACAATCCATGTCAGATATTGCTGTGTTGGTTCTTATCTTCAATGCTGCTGAAACCTGTCCTACCATGCCTGCACTGTTTTCAGATCATACCTTCAGACACTATGCCTACCTCCGTGACAGTCTTTCTCACCTTGTTCCTGCCTTGAGAGTATGCTAAAAATCTCTTTGGGCCAGTTTTGGGTTCTTTGGTTTTTCTTTTAAATAAATAGGAAAAAACAAAATCATATTTAGTTTGAGATTTAAACCAGTTTGTTTTTAAAGAAAAAAAATCTTTCCCTTTACTATACTTTTCTTTATTTGATATTATAGAGGGTGAGAAAAAGGTCTGTGTGTTTTGATAGTATTTTAGGCTCTAAATTACATCATGGCTTATTACAGCAAAGACTTCTGATTGTCTTCCTCTGACACTATTCTTTATATCTTGTTTCATATTCAAAGTTTAAAAATAAATCATTCAGATAAAGTGAAAAGTCAAATAAGATATAAAGTGATGATGATAGGGAGAGGAAATGGACCTATGAAATGTGAAGGTAATTAGTAATATCTATTTATGTACGTGAAATTGATTTTGTAATTCTAAGGCATTCCCAGTATACAGACTCTTCTACCCAAGAAGTAAGTGCTTCCGCAGTTACTAGCTTAGATAGTTGTCTGGGTCATTGGGTAGAAAAGTCAGTCACTTTCCCAGGGTCTCATGGCTTGGCTTTAAGGCCAGCTTTCCTTCACATTTTGTGATACATTGTTATCTTTATAAACATCATAATATTAAATGAAAGTCTCCCTAAATCTCCTTTTTACTTCCTTGTATTATGGAAGTGTCTCAGAAGTTCAGCAAAAAACCACAAATTCTTGCTGGTTCCATGTAGCTGGAAAAGCTTGAAGCTGATCCTAGCAATAGACTGTGTCATCCAAAGACTAAATGAGCTAAATTCAGAGAAGCTTGATTGCTAGGTGATGTTTTTTAAGCAACAATTCCTTAAACTGTATCCTAAGACACAGAAAGGCTATTGATGTGAGTCACTACCAAGCCTATAATCCATTTGGGTATTTAGACTTTTTAAAAAAAAACAAAAAACATGTCAATTACTGTAGGAAAAAGTGATCATAATTTTCAAGGCATTTCTTTTAAGGACAAGCCAGATTCTGAGTTTTTTGTTTGTTTTATTAGTTGGTTTATCAAACAAAGCAGGGGAAGGGTTAAGTATTATTAAAAAATAATACTTAACCCTTCCCCTGCTTTGTTTGGTAAAAGAGAATAGTTCCCAGAACTACACGGAAGCAATAGAATATAGTGGAATAAAGAGCAGATTTGGATTTGGCAGACCTAGGTTTGTATCCTAGTTCTTCTATTTGCTACCTCTTATTGGCAGCTAAATTCACCTCTCTAAGCCAGGTTTATTACCTGTAACTATCAGATAATCTCTGAGGTCCTTTCTAGCTTGATCCATGATTCTGTGGATGTTTGTTTGCTTAGTTGCCAGGTAGAAAACTACTATCATCACCTGTTTCCCCAAGTATCACACCACATGAAGACCCTTCCCAGCAATTTCTACAGCAAAGCCTAGAAAGGGTATATAATCTTCAGCACCTTGATCCTCAGGGCACTCAGGAGCTGCTTCAATTTACAATCCGGTAAGGTGATTTTCTTGGAAATTGTGACCTCATTCTTTTAACTGAATAATACATATGGGCTTTTTTTATTTACTGTCAGTCCAGCCAAATGAGAATAGTCAATATTTTTGCCCCAAGTCTTGTACTTTATTAACTCTGAGCTTTCATTGTCACTGTTAACCTGTATCTTAAAAACACTCCTTTTTTTGCCACCTCATTTCTAGAAATCTTTGTTTAAATTCTACTAAGTTTTCAAAGTGCAACTCAAATGGATATTCTTTATGAAGGTTTTGCTGATTTTACCCAAATCAAAAGTGATCTCTTGCTTCATAGAATTCTCTTGGCACCTCATTTGGTTATCTTTGGTGCTCATATTCCATTCATTCTCTCTTTCCTTTTTACATCATTTCCTTTCTCTCTCTCTGTCCCTTTTTCCTTCTCAGTCTCTCCCCCTCTCTCTCTTTCTTTTCCCTATATTTTTCTCACTTTCCCTCTCCCTTTTTCTAGAACTTTTCCCCAACATTTGCCCTTCTCCCTCATTCCTACCTGTATGCTTTATACTTAAGGTAGGCATGTCTGTCTGTGATACTTGGGTAACTTTTCATTCAATGTAAATCAGATGTTTTCGTTTATATATTTTTCCTTTGTAAATTTCTTGAAGATGAAAGATTTTATTCTAAGAGTTATTTATATTTTAACCAAAATAAAATTTTATTGTTAATAGTATTGATAATCATATTATTTATAGTTTACAAAGTGTTTTTGTTTAATCAATCCTAAGAGGTAAATAGTACAGATGAGGATTCAGAAAACTTGCTCCTTTTCTCCCCTTCCTCCTCTTCTTCCCTGCCTTCCTTACTCCCTCCTTTCTTATTTTCCCTACTAGATTAAAAGTTGTTAGAGTATAAGAATCTATAAAATCACAGATATGTTTTTTAAAAAGGGGGACCATATCATAGTGTAGCAGATACCTGATTGATGATTAGTGAAGACATAGAATCCACTAGAAAAAAGTTCATTGCAGTTTTAAACTCCTTGTCAAAGAAATGTTAAATGAAAATGAAAGAAATAGAAATTTATAAAAAATGACATTCAAGGGCCAATCTGATTATCAAAATTTCACAGTTCATGTCAGATTTTGCTTTTGGACAGTAAAACAGTATCTGCCATCTTTTATTACTGGTGTAGAAGGATCACTTCTGCTCTTGCCTTCAAGGATTCCTGGTACTAGGCATTATTTTGTTAATGTAATGGGATTTTAAATTTGATGATTCAGTCTGTTCCTTTTTTAAAAAAAGAATTCTTCTTACTCTACAATTAATCAGATATTTCTGCTCTGCCTGTTATGTGGGGGACCTTGTAAGAGGGGATATACATATAAGCATATAGTTCAATTTTAACCTTCCAAAAGCCTTTACAAAAAAGTATGATATTGGATAGATTACTCATGTGAAGAATTATAGAATTAAAAATTGGGGAGAGAGTAGAAGATGTTAGAAATTTATTAAACACTATGTGCCAAATGATGTAATAGAACTCAGAAAGCATACTGTCAAAACAAATATCAGCTATGAGACCATGTAGTCTGATCTTCTCATTAGCTTTCTCTTTCATAGTTTTTATTATAAAACATATGAATGTTAAAAGTTATTTTAAATAAAAAAAATTTTATTGAACTAATAACAAAAATCTCTCCATGATTCCCTATCTTCTTCCATTTCAGCAATAATTCAATAGGCTCCGTAGAGGACTGTGAGGGATACTAAGTGTAGGTAAACTCATTGCTCTTTTTTTTTTTTTTTTTAATAGTTTTTATTTACCAGATATATGCATGGGTAATTTTACAACATTGACAATTGTCAAACCTTAATTTCTAATTTTCCCCCTCCCCCCCAAAATTGCAGGTTGACCAATACATGTTAAATATGTTAAAAAATAAATTAAATATAATATATGGCAAACAGTTGTTTTGCTGTACAAAAAGAATCGGACTTTGAAATAGTGTACAATTAGCCTGTGAAGGAAATCCAAAATGCAGGGGGACAAAATTAGAGGGAGTTGGAATTCTATGTAGTGGTTCATAGTCATCTCCCAAAGTTCTTTTGCTGGGTGTAGCTGGTTCTGTTCATTACCGCTCTATTGGAACTGATTTGGTTCATCTCATTGTTGAAGAGGGCCATGCCCATCAGAATTGATCATCATATAGTATTGTATACTATATTGATCATCATATACAACAATCTTCTGATCCTGCTCATTTCACTCAGCATCAGTTCATGTAAGTCTCTCCAGGCCTTTCTGAAATCATCCTGTTAATGACAATTTTTTTTATTATTAATTTTATAATTATAATTTTTTGACAGTGCATATGCATGGGTAATTTTTTTGCAGCATTATCCCTTGTACTCACTTCTTTTCCGAATTTTTCCCTTCCTCCCTCCACCCCCTCCCCTAGATGACAGGCAATCCCATACATGTTAAATGTGTTACAGTATATCCTAGATACAATATATGTGTGTAAAACCGAATTTCTTGTTGCGTGGTAAGAATTGGATTCAGAAGGTAAAAGTAACCTGGGAAGAAAGACAAAAATGCAAACAGTTTACACTCAATTCCCAGTGTTTTTTCTCTGGGTGTAGCTGTTTCTGTCCATCATTGTTCAACTGGAACTGAATTAGATCTGTTATGTTGAAGATATCCACTTCCATAGAATACATCCTCATATAGTATTGTTGTTGAAGTTATAATGATCTCCTGGTTCTGCTCATTTCACTCAGCATCAGTTCATGTAAGAATGACCATATTTTTAATGGGAAGTGGCAAGATATTACATCTACTTAATCCTTGCCCTTGTGCGGGACAATATCAACCACAAAAACAGAGACTTTCAACGTAAGAAAAAATAAAGGGGTTTATTACAATCTCAAGAGAAAGGGCATCTCGTATCTGGCAAGCTATTTTGTCAGCAAAGGGAATGCAAAGTAAAAACTGCAAAGCATAAGATCAAATACCTTGCATGCAAAAGACCCTACCCCATCTGGTCTTTTCTCCCATTATTTGGGGGAGTCCAGGATTACATTCTAATATCAGAAATCTAACCCAGAAATAAAAGAATAAATTGTTTTTTAAAAAGAGATACTTAAATGGTAATTAAGAGGTGGTGGTAAACAAGAGGGGCTACAGCTCTGTTTGTTATTATAAAGTCTCATGTTACAATTAAGGTGTAGTTTAAGGCTATATTCCTATGAGAGTGTCTTCACTTGGTTAATTTCACACATCCTGATTACAGAAGCTTCCTTAATAGTCCGTTCTTGAGATTCTTCCATCGGTCCTTTAAGCCTGATGTTCTCAGCCTCCAGACTGAAGTCTTTTTCATATGTAATGTTTGGTAAGATCCTTTCACTCTGTTTCTTCTGGGACTCCCTGAATTGTGAACTCCAAAGGTGTTGCCTGGGCCAGTAGTCCTTGCTTTCCAAAGGCCTTCTTAAAGTAGCAGAGTTCAAAGGAAAGTTTCCACTCATCCCTTACTTTTCAGTTTCCCCATTGATGTTGATGAGAACTAGATAAGGGGTGCCTAAATGACATTAGGTTTAATTGAGGTCTAGTGGCAGGTTCGGGGTACAGGGAGTCAAATAGAGCTCCCCTGCAACCTCTTTGGATTCAGTGCAAGGATACAGAGTTAAATGAGGTCTATTAGCGGTGTAAGAGTCCCCTGTAAAGGAATTTACAGACCCGAAAACCTAGATTGATAAAAGAGGTTTATTATGGGGTTTGGAAGTAAAGTTTAGTTAGTAAAGTTGAGAGTAGAGATAAAGGGCACCAGAACCAGAGTTCCAGTGGACAGAAATCCTTTGACATGGCAGGCGTAAGGATGCCATGTTTGGGACCTCTGCCAAACTCATTGCTGTTAATGAAGTTTAGTCTAATTGGAGAATAAGACATTTCTAGATACTACCAAATTGCATAAAAGAGATGCAGACAGATACTTTGTGAGGTGAAAGAGTGAGGAAGGCCAAAAAAGCCTTCCTAAAGTAGGTAGATTTTGCATAAGGGGGATGAATTCAGTAAGATGAAGAAGATACAAAGAGTATTTGATTCAGAGTGGGTAAATTTAAATAGCTTTCCCCTTGCAACAGAAAGTAATATGGACTACATATCAGAGAGATGTGAGCTAATTTCCCTGATTCCCTACAAAACTAGCCCTGGACTGTGGTGGTCTAGGTAGCTGTGGTGGAGCCCATTGGGGTTAGCATTATCCTCACGTAGAATGATAGAGGACCTCAGCTATGGGTCCTTTGGAGCAAGACAGGTATACATTTTGAGATGCCTTGTGGACTTTTCTTGTGGCATTTGTTTGTTTTTCTTCTCTGAACGACCTTGAAAAATACTTCTATCTGAGGGCATTGGAATACAGTTTTAGTAAAAGGAATATTTATTTAAACTCTTTTGCTCTCCATGGTCCATTGTTCCAGATGCAGGAGAAGAAGCCTAACAGAAAAGGAGGGAATGGGTACTTTAAGAAGGCCTTTGGCAAGCAAGGACTACTGGCCCAGACAACACCTTTGGAGTTCACAATTCAGGGAGTCCCAGAAGAAACAGAGTGAAAGGATCTTACCAATGATTATAAGAAAATTTTTGGAATGATAGAGGGAAAATAAGCTCCTTAGACTTACTGAAAAGACAGCTCAAGGAAGCAGTGAGTTGCAGTATCCATTTTCTTAGGTCCTCTGGAATAAAGATAATGGATTTTGTTCATCCTCTGAGTAAGAGGCAGCATGACATGGTAGGTGGAGAAAGTTTCTTGCTTATATAGTGCATACTGAGTATACACCAGTCATTTCATCACTAGGAAACCATTATTTGTAGTAGGTGTAGATCAATGCTAAATTAGATTTAATCATTGTCTCCTCAATTCCATTCAGTACCTGGTTTCAAGTTCTGGCCCATAACATCTCCACAATTCTTATGTATAAAGCCCAAATTAAGCTAGACCAAAATATATCCTCCCAAATAAAAACCTAATAATGTGTTCTTATATATACCTTCTCTCTTCATGTTGGTAGCAACAGCTATGTATTATAAGCTAGAACCTGCTACAAGGCCTCACCTTAGTGAATAAGTACATCAAGCCTGTTTGGAAAATTGTGCCCTCTGGAATGATCTCAAAATAAGGGAAGCAGTGACCTGAAAACTCAAAAATCTGAGGCTAAATCCCTGCTCTGCCAGGAGTTATGGGTGATGAGTAGCAAGCTACTTACCCTTTCTCCTCTAAAGCAGGGAAGATAATGTTGGTTCTCTGTTCCATAATGTTGTTATAAGCCTTTTGTAAATTGTGTATCTCTTTTCTTTATCAAAGGTCATAAGTTTGAATGATAAACATTTGCACTGCTTAAAGTGAGTTGTCTATTCCAGACTGATTAGATACATATTATGAAAATGCACCTGTGATTAGTGTTATTGCAGTAGAACTGTATTCCTTTTATAGAATCCCTGAGAATCCTGAAAAAGGACCCAAGAAATTCTAGAAGCCATCATAATTTCCCTTGATGAACATTTTAAGTGTCTATTATATTCAGAATACTGTTTTAGGTACTGAGGAGGATCAAAAATAGATGGTCCCTGCTCCCATGGATTTTAGATACTGGCAGGAGTTCATTTCAATGAACATTTATTAAGCACTTTATTATGTGTTCTAAGCATTGTGTTACTTGGTAGAGATACAGAGACATAATGAAACAGTCTCTACCCTCAAGGAGTTAACCTTTTAGGAGCTTGGAAGGAACATAAACAAATACAATATATGTATAGAGTCATTTTGGGGTCTAATGTAAAGGTCAGTTTGTTGCTAATAAAACGTGTTGTAGAAGGCAAAATGAAATGGGAAGGAGGGAGATAAAGATGTTGAAAGGATAGACATAGGTTGGTTAGGTGTGAGAGAGGAGGAAATAGTGGTCAGGATTTCAGTTTTGGTAGCCTGTTATTCAGACTCAAAAGTAGCCATAGGCAGTAAATTGTCATTTTTCACAATAGCAAATATGAATAAAATGCCTAATAAATGAGTGAATTTTAAAGGCCCAAAAATACCAATATTCATTCAACATTTCTTTGTACTAGGTGGTGAAATTTTGTATGTGTGCATATAAGAGATGCCAACATCCTTGAGAAAAAAAAAAAAACAGTCCTCTAAGAATTTAGGATTAAAATGGGACAGAAAGATGTGTATAAAAAACGAGCAGGAGGAGAGTGAGATACATGCAAAGGTGAGGTCCAGGCAAAATTCTGTAATTGTTATTCCCCCAGAAGTGGTGGTCAGGAAGCCTTTATGGGAGAGGTGACACCTGAGATGGGACTTGAAGGCAAGGAGATCTGAAGCCACATATTCTATTCCATATAGGATGAACAAAGAAAGCAGTGGGAGGGGGCAGAATGAAAATGAGGAACTAAGGATAGGATTAAATATAGAGGATGTGAAAGAAAATAGTATGAGGTAAGGCTGGAAAGGCATATTGGAGCAAGATTGTAGAGGGATTTGAATGCCACAATGAGGAATAGGCAATAGGAAGCAATGCTGAAGATTTTTAAATATAGAAGCAGCTAGGTTGTGTTGTGGATAGAGCTCTTGTCCTGGAGACAAGAAGACCTGAGTTCAAATGTGGTCTCAGATATTTATTAGTAATGTGACTCTGGGCAAATCACTCTGCTTCCCTTTCCTCAGAATTAGTGTTATAAAATAAGAGTAACAGTAGCATCTATTCCCTAAAATAGTTGTGAGGATCAAATGAGATAATGTTTGTAAAGGGCTTTTTTTGCAAACTGAGAAGCACTCTATGAATTGTAGGGTTTTTTTCCTCGTACATTTATTTATTTTTGATGCACATTGCTTTATGAATCATTGGGAGAGAAAATCAGAGCAAAAGGGAAAAACCATGGGAGACATAAAAAAGCAGAAAAAAGAAGTAAACATAGTATTTTTGTTTTACATTCAGTCTCCATAGTTTTTTCTGGATGCAGGTGGCATTTTCTGTCCAAAGTCTTTTGGGATTGCTTTGGATCACTGAACTGCTGAGAAGAATCAAGCCTTTCATAGTTGATCATCATATATTCTTGCTTGTGAACAATGGATTCCTAGTTCTGCTTGTTTTGCTTAGCATCAGTTCTTGTAAATCTTTGCAGGCCTTTCTAAAATCAGCTTATTCATTATTTATAGAACATATTTGTAGAACACTAATGTTCCATTATCTTCATATACCACAACTTGTTCAGCCATTCCCCAATTGATGGGCATCCACTCCTTTTCCAATTCTTTGCTACCTTAAAAAGAACTGCTACAAACTGTTTTGCACATGTGGTCCTTTTCCCTCCTTTTTGATTTCCTTGGTATACAGATTCTGTAATGGCACTTCTGGGTCACAGATTTATAGCCCTTTGGTCATAGTTCCACTCTCCAGAATGATTAGATCATTTCACAACTCCACCCAACAATGTATTAGTGTCCCACATTCCCTCCAACATTTGTCATTATCTTTTGCTGTCATCTCAGCCAAATGGTAGTTCTTGTATAAAGGAGTGACAGAGCACCCCATTAAGAAAGCTGCTTGGTTGTGTTCTGAAGGAATGGATTAGAAAGGAGATAGATTGCAGAAAGGAAGGTCTGTTTAAGAGACTAGTACAGGCTTCTAGTTAAAGAGAGAGAAGACCTGAACCCAAATGTTTGAAGGGCTATCTTGTGGTATTTTCACTTTTATAGCTTGTTCCCTTTGAAGTGTCATAAATGGAGTTTCAATATATGTGCAGTTCTGGGGTGGAGTGTGAAACAGATGGTATGCTTCGTTTGCTTAGAAGTGATAATAATTTGTATAAAGTGCATCTTGTGTTTTCTCTTAGGAATATTTTACATATCAGCTTCTGTCTATGTGTGGTGTGGTTGTGTTCTTTGAAACAATTTGCCTGCCACCCAGCTTTGGAAGTCTCACTAGAGCTGTGCACATTTTCTAATCTGGGAACTATTTCAGAAAATAGTGAGGTGGAAAGGAAATGTTTATAATTTGCAGTCATCTGGGAGCAGAGTTGAAAATAGCTATTGAAAAATCACCAAAACTCTGTTCTTATTTTGATCTTTCTAACATACCTTGTTACTATATAAGCCTCTAAGTGGAATTAATAGTAAATGCAGTGTTGGGAATTCTAAGGGACAGAAAGAGAAATATTTGCCATAACTAACATTTGGTTTAAGAATTTAACCGACTTTTAATTTAGGGGTTGGCTTTATCCATGAATTTTAACAGAAACAAGGATGATTTTTTTCAAATTAATATATTTAATCTGTTATATTGTTTATGCAACTCATCAAACATAGCAAATGTGTCTTAAAATGTTTCAAAAATATTTACACCTTCATATGGGCTCAGTTCTGCTGAAGTACCTCTATTTGGAGTAGAGATGGGAATGGGAAGGATGATTTTTCTCTACCAGATTTCACTATATTTTCTTGTGGTTCTTTGTGTCTGTCTTAAAATTATTATTTTTTTCCATTTCGACTCTTGTTCTCCTAAAGACCTAATTAGTAAAATAATAAACAACTACTTGTCCTAGCCAAATACCAGTTGATTAATTATTGAACTCAAGGAGAGAGGTACAGGATTTTTGCCTTCAGACAACTTCCAATCTGATTATAGAAATAAAAGACCAGTTAAATTATAGAACACATTGTGTTCTTCTGAGTGCTTAAGAGTTGGTTTAAGATTTGCCTTCGTGATTATAGTATTTTAAATCTATTTTTTTTTAATTAACAAAAATATATATGCTAAGCCACCAAAATTGAGTGTGGGGAAAAGCAAAACAAAATCTTTATAACAGATATGCATATTCAAATAAAATGAATTCCAACATTGGTCAAACATTAACCAAAAAATGTTTTGTTGATATGCTGAGTCTGTGCCCTTTATCACAATTAAGATGGTTCATTATTTTTTTCTGTGATCCATACTATCTCTTGATCATGAAGTCTTTCCCATCCACAGATCTAAAAGATAGCTTTTTCCTTGTTTTAAATTGTGTGTGACTTTTTATGTCTGAGTCTTAAAGAACTTTCTATAAGACAGAAGGTATTGATTTGTATGTAGTTTCTGGGAGACTTTTTCCCTGGTTATCCAACAGTTTTTATTGAAATGAATTCTTGCTTAGGGTGTTTTGAGTTACTCAAAAACTACTGTTTTTATTTGCTTCTCTAGTTTAATTTGCTTGAATGGTCAGGCACTTTTATTTCAAACCAGTATCAAATTGTTTTGATGATTATTGCTTTGTTGTAAAGTTTGAGAGCTAGCTCTGCCCATCCTCCTTCCCATTTTTATCACTATTTTCCTTGAGATTCTTGACTTCTTGTTCTTTCAGATTAATTTTGTTATTTTCCCCTGTTCTCTAATAAGTTCTCTAAACTAAATAGTTCTTTGATGGTTTCATTGGGATGGCAAATTTATCATTTTTTATTATAGAGATATGGACTATCCATTAACAGTTAATATTTCTCTCTCTTTTTTAAGGTCTGTCTTTATTACTGTAAGGTATTTTGTAGTTATAGTCTCTCAGTTCCTTTCTGTTTTGACAGGTAGACTCTCCACGTGTCTTATACATATTTTAAAATGGAATTTCTCTTTTCTAGCTCTTCCTCTTGCTGGATCTTGTTGGTAACACAGAAATACTGGTGATATAAGTGGATTTTTTGTGTGTCCTATACCTAAAACTTTGCTGAAGTTAATTTATTTTTTAGTTGACTCTAGTGTTCTTTAAACTATCCTGTCATTTAAAAAGAGTGATAATTTTGTTTCTACTTTGTTTATTCCCTCATTTTTTTTTCCTTTTCTTGTTGCCAAGCTTGGCATTTTTAGGACTAAATAAAATGGTACTCATGATAATGGGTATCTTTTGCTTTACCCTGATGTTATTGGAAAGAACTCTAGTTCATTTCCATTACATATAATAAAGGCTCTTGGTTTTAGATAGGTAATATCTGTTATATTAAACTTCCATTTATTCTTATGTTTTCTAGTGCTTTTTAAAAATAATGGATTTTTATCAGTTATTATAATATTAAGTTACTCTTATTTTTATACTTGTATTATCCTTATAGACTGTTTAGTAGGAATAAGGAATTGATCCAGTAACTCACTGAGAGAGATATCTCCAGAATGAGGAATCTTCCCTCTGCCAGTGCAAGTTGACATCCTTGCTGCAGTTTAGAATCTTAGAGCCTGAGCCTGGGATATGCTGAGGCTCACACAGTCAGGCTGCATCAAAGTTAGGACTTAGACTTAGGGCTTCTTGGTTGCCAGGTCAGCACTCCTCACACTACTTCATTCACATTGTAATCAAGCGGTATTGTGGGATCAAGAAAAAGGCTCTCGGGACACCTAGGAGGTACAGTGGATAGAGCACCAGCCCTGAAGTCAGGAGACCCTGAGTTCAAATATGATCTCAGTTACTTAACACTTCCTAGCTATGTGACCCTGGACAAGTCATTTCACCCCAGATGCCTCACTAAAAAAAAAAAAGAAAAGGGCACTGGCCTTGAGGGAAACCTGTATTTAAATTCTAGCTCCAAACACAGGTGGACTTTGTGATCTTGTAGCTGGCCTTTTTGAGCCTGCAGGTAAGAGAAAACTTCTGTTTCCTACTTTACAGGATTCTATAAGGAAAGTTCTGGCTATATCTTAAACTGCTATCAGTGAATAGTAGCTGTTATCAATCAGCTCTAATAGAACAGTAATGAATTGAACCATCTACACCCAGCGAAAAAACTCTGGGAAATGAGTGTGAACAACTTCATAGAATTCTCAATCCCTCTATTTTTGTCTGACTACATTTTTGATTTCCCTCACGGATTAATTGTACACTATTTCAAAGTCCGATTTTTTTTGTGCAGCAAAATAACTATGGACATGTATACATATATTGTATTTAACATATACTTTAACATATTTAACATATATTGGTCTACCTGCCATCTGGAGGAGGGAGTGGGGGGAAGGAAGGGGAAAATTGGAACATAAGATTTTGCAACTGTCAATGCTGAAAAATTACCCATGCATATATCTTGTAAATAAAAAGCTATAATTAAAAAAAAAAATAGTAGCTGTTATTGTACAGATAGAATCATCAAGTAGTTTTATGAAGTTAGTAGTGCAGGTATAATCATCTTCACTTTATTGATAAACTAAAATTTAGACAGGTTATATTACTTCTGGAAGTCACCCAAGTAGTACTGCCGTGGTCTGCCTCCTGTAAAACCTTAGTACAGCCTCTGGTTGGGGTCTGTACATGTAAATGCCTGTGTGTTTTCATTTGCAGAACTTTCATTAGGTTTAGTTTATATTGGGTCTATATTATGGTAAGGTATAAATCCAGGTCTTGAACTCTCAACTTCACCAAGGCCAGGCTTTCTTTCTCTGTGTGATAGTGCCTTTCTATATGAATCTCTTATATTCTTCCCCAAGACTTTCTGCTGCCTTTAACTGAGACCTCTCCTTGCTCCCTTCCTATTTTTGTGAACTCTGCCATATAGCATTTCCCTAGTTGAATGAAAATGTATTGCTTTGTTATTCTGTCCAAATTAAAGGTGGTTACATTCCTTGTAGAGGCTGTGACTTCCTTAGGTTTCCCAGCAGTCTGCAGAGTCATGTACCATAATGAATGACTAGCCCCAGGGCCTGTTGTGCTAACCAACCAACAAAGAATAAAATGATTTTGGCAAGTGCCCAAGTCTAGTCAGCTACACAGCTGGTTTGGCATTTCTCACGTGGTGAAAAATCTACCCAGAGAGCATGGGAGAGGTGGGTCAAGGAAACATTTATGAAGAACAGGGGCCGTACAGTGTTAGGGTTGTTTAGATAAAATCTAGATAATCACTTGTCAAAAGGGATTCTTTCTTCAGAGAGTGCTTAGTTTAATGCCTGGCTCACAAAAGCAGTGTTTTGGGCAGCGAGGTGGTAATAGAACGTCAGACCTGGAGTCAGGAAGACCCATCTCAGTTCAAATCCAGCCTCAGAGACTTACTAGTTATATAACTCTGGCCAAGTCATATAACCCTGCTTATCTCAGTTTCCTGATCTATGAAATGAGTTGGAGAAGGAAATGGCAAACCGCTCTTATCTCTGACAAGAAAACTCCTAATTCTGAGACTGTGTTAAAGGTTTTGGTTTCATTAGGTGCTTTTTATTTCTTTTCTTTTCTTTTCTTTTTAGTTTATTTTTAATATACATTGTTTTATGAATTATGTTGGGAGAGAGAAATCAGCAAGAGAGAAAAACCATGAGAGAGATTTAAAAAAAAAAAAAAGTGAACATAACATGTATTGATTTTAGTCTCCTTAGTTCTTTTTCTGGTTGCAGATGGCATTTTCCATCCAAAGTCTATTGGGGTTGCTTTGGATCACTGAACTACTGAGAAAAACATAGTTGATCATCGCACATTCTTGCTGTTATTATGTATAATGTATTCTTGGTTCTGCTTATTTCACTCAGATGCTTTTTATTTCTGTGTTATTCCCAATCTACATTTGCTTCTGGGTTTTATGTCTTTCAGTGACCTGCAGAGACTTGGAGAACTTCAGTCTGACCTGGCAGGAGTAGCAGACTTTTCTGCCACTTATCTTCGGTGTCAGCTGCTTCTCATCAAGGTTTGGCCCTGGCTTGTGATTATGGCAGTTATGATATGATGACATTTTTAAGCCCTAGGGAGCAAGGCTTAAAGACCACCTAGTATGGTGTGAGCAATTCTAAAGTCAGAATAAGAGGGGTTTGGATGGGAACTCAATTGACTTTGTGACCAAGGATACATGGAGAACTCCTTTCATTTGTACATGTACTTTCATTTGTAAAATGGAAATAATAATGCCAATTACCTGTCTCATGTAGTTTCAGAGCAAAGGCATTGTGAACCTCAAAGCCCCATATAAATGAGAGAATTAATATTTATTTGTTGTTGGGAGAAACTAATCCTCTGACATACCACATGCTTACCAGTATCATTATATTTGCCCTTTAATTAAAGAAATAATAATTTCCAGGAAATAGATTGTTTTTCTAGTCCCTTGAGGTAGTTGCTAAAGACTTCAAGAGTTTTGTGAATGTGGGATGTCAGCACACCATGCAGCCAGGGAAATGTGTTTATGTGTTCAAGATGTCTTGCCAAAGGATGTGTTTATATCAGGATTGTGAGTAAAACATTCTTTTGATGGAAATGTAAAATTTGAATGACAAAGAGCTTGCTTAAGTTTTCTTGGCATTCTTTGTGGAGGCACAAGTCATTTTATTTAAAGTTTTTTTTTTGTTGTTGTTTTTTTTAAACAACCCTAATTTTCTTTGCTTTTCAAAGCAAACCTTTATTGACATTTCATTTTGGCTAGCCAATAAATCTTTGTATACAGGGTTGTGATCCAAGAAGTTATTTTAGGTCAGCAGAGTTAGACTGTTTGGCTAGCTGAATGCTTGGAACCTTCAGTAGTTATCTATACAAAAAAAAAAAATGCAGAGGATTTAGGGGACACTTAAAAAACTATTCTCAGTTAGTTAATTTGCAGCAGTCATAGTCTGCTTTTAGACTGAATCATTTTAGTATCAAAAAGGTATTGATGATGTTTTGGCTAAACTTAGAATACATGAGATGGGTCAAGAGAGACCAAGACAATTATCAGAGGTTATTTTCTTCATTAAAATGCTAGTGTATTATAAAAGAACACTGGGCTTGAGTCCCAGTTCTGCCACTTAATTCATTTTCTTATTTTCTCTCACCCTCAGTTTCTTTATTTGCAAAATATGGGTAATAATGCCTTGCCCTACTTAATATTGAAAATAGGTTTTATTTAAATGGTTCTTCTGGCTACAAAATGCATGGTGTTAGTAACATTAGCCTGAGAGTCAGGAGACTGAACTAATAGTTCTGCTATTAATTTACTGTTTATCCCTGGAAAATATCACTTTGTCTGAACTTGTTTCTACCTCTGTAAGAGACAAGGTAGTTGGACTACATGATAGCACAGATCCCTTCCAGCTCTATCATTTGATGCTTTAAATATTCTACATTGTATTTACTAACATTCTATGGTCACTTCCATTATTACTCTGTATCCTAAATTCCTTTCCAATTTTACCATTCTCCATGTTAAAATCCCTTAGCTCTGAAATCCTGTGTGTGAATTAAATTTAAATGGCAATGAAAAAAGTTGCCAGAAACTGGCACAGAAATCCAGCTGCCTCCTCTGCCCGTCTTCTAATGAAAGTCAGCCTGTCTTGCCTCATTTCCAACAATAGGCAGAGGGCCTCCATTGTCACCAACATTTTGAACATCTGCTATGTAGTTTTCTGTGTTAAATACTGACCTTAACAATAAATTTGATTGAATTGAGACCTAAGCATGGAAGATTTAATTTTTGTTTTTTACACTTAAGATCAAAATGGATCATAAAGTTTAGAGCCAGAAAGCACTTTTGAGCTCATCGAATCCATTTCCCTTATTCAACCATTACACCCCAGCTAAAAACCTGACATTCCTAGATACTGAAGCCTCTTTTCTGAATCTCTCCCAGCCTTTGCCTCTTGACAGCCTGTTCATCCTTCAAGGCCCAGTTCAGGTGTTGTTCTCTCTTCCATAAATTAGGTCTTTCCTAAATTCTTTACTCCTCCACCTGACCTCATAGAACTTTGTATTTTTTAAAATATACCTACATTCTAGTTTACTTGTATATATGTATTATCCTTCTATTAAAATCTAAACTTGAGGAGGACAGAAACTATGTATTTTATGTCTATTTTCCACAACATCTAGTACTTAATATGGTGTGTTATAATAATGTAATGGCATTAATTTTAAAAGTATTTATCACCATCTACAATGTTCAACTACCTAGTCTCCTGGGGACTTTTCATTACACAAATAACAAATATCATCTCCCTGCTCCAGACTCTTTCAGTATTTCTAAACCTTGTGAAACTAAGCAGTAACAAAAAATATTTCTTAAGCACTGACTTTGTGCCAGGCACTGGCTGAGCATCATGAAGTCTTTTCGATGTTATTTCATTGATGAGCTGCAGCATCATGGTTCCTTTCTTGGCAGGCATTGCAGGAAAAGCTATGGAACATGGCTGCCCCACTCTATCTGAAGCAGAGTGATATGGCATCTGCTGCTGCTAAACAGGTGAGTTTGGAACAATGGCCTCTCAGATACAACCTGGATAGAACCAAAGACTAGCTGAGTCAGATGTATAGATCTATTCATGAAAAAATTAAGATCATATATATTGATATATATAAAGTTCTTCACACAGAGTTCTGTCATTCCTGATCCACATCTATTTGGCATCAAGTAACATATGGAAGAGAATGAGGGTCTTGGAGGTACTAGAAAGATCTGAGTTCAAATCCTACCTCAGATACTTAATAACTCTGTAACAACTCCTGGGAAAATCACTTAACTTGACAGTTTTCTTATCTATAAAGTAAAGCTAATAATGCACTTTCTTCACACAATTGTTTGAAATTAAAATGAAAACATTTATAAAGTGCTTTGTAAACCTTAAAGCTATTTATATCTAAATGTTTGCTGTATTAATGATATATTTGACAAATAATATCTGTATGTGTATTAGCTAGTATTTATATAGTATTTACTTTAATATGTACCAAAAACTATTCTTATTGTTTTGCAAGTACTCTCTCTTTTGATTCTCACAACAACCTGGGGAAGTCAGTGCTATTATTCCCATTTTACATTTAAGGAAATAGATTAAATTACTTGTCCAAATTCACCCAGCCAATAAATGTCAAGGCCAGATTTTAACTCAGTTGTTCATGACTCCAGGCCCACCACTGTCTCTACTGCTGGGTGTGTGTACATATCTGTATGAACAGATATATGTCAAGGCTGTGGTTTTTAAAGTAGCGGTTTATGACTATGAGAGTTGAACTATAAGGAAAACTGAATGCCACAGACTCAAAACTTATGAATTGTGGTGCTGCAGAAGACATTTGAGAATCCATTGGAAGGCAAGGAGATCAAATCAGTCAGTACTTAAAATTTTTAATTCAGAGTATTCATTGGAAGGTCAAATACTGAAGCTGAAGCTGAAATACTTTGGCCAAAATAATGAAAAGACAGGATTCCTTGGAAGAGACCCTGATGTTGGGAAAGACTGAAGGCAAAAGGAAAAGGGAATAGCAGAGAATGAAATGGACACTGTCGTGGAAACAACAAACATAAGCTTGGACAAACTTTGAGAGGTAGTGGAAGATAGAAAGGCCTAAACATGCTATGGTCCATGAGATAACAAAGAGCCAGACACAGCTGAATACATCTAGTTCATTATTTATTTACTGTTTCTCTGGATCACTCAAAGGTAAGAATATTTGGGCATTATCTGATATTTTATAATATGCTTAGAAGTAGTATTCAGATTTTAAACAATGGAGATAACAGTAAAGAACTCTAATTTTTTATTTAAATGAACTAATGCTAGGTGAAGTGAGTAGAACCAAGAAAACATGCAGTAAGAGCAAGATTATTTTTTTTTTTTTTGCATTTTTTTTTATTATATATATATATATATTTTATAATATTATCCCTTGTATTCATTTTTCCAAATTACCCCCCCTCCCTCTATTCCCTCCCCCCGACGACAGGCAATACCATACATTTTACATGTGTTACAATATAGTCTAAGTACAATACATGTGTGTGAATATCATTTTCTTGTTGCACAATAAACATTAGAATCCGAAGGTACATGCAACCTGGGCAGACAGATATTAGTGCTAACAATTTACATTCCCCTCCCAGTGTTTCTTCTCTGGGTGTATCTACCTCTGTCCATCATTGATCAACTGGAAGTGAGTTGGATCTTCTTTATGTTGAAGATTTCCACTTCCATCAGAATACATCCTCATACAGTATTGTTGTTGAAGTATACAGTGATCTTCTGGTTCTGCTCATTTCACTCAGCATCAGTTGATTTAAGTCTCTCCAACCCTCTCTGTATTCCTCCTGCTGGTCATTTCTTACCGAGCAATAATATTCCATAACTTTCATATACCACAATTTACCCAACCATTCTCCAACTGATGGACATCCATTCATCTTCCAGTTTCTAGCTACAACAAAAAGAGCTCACAAACATTTTGGCACATATATGTCTCTTTCCGCTCTTTAGTATTTCTTTGGGATATAATCCCAGTAGTAGCGCTGCTGGGTCAAAGGGTATGCACAGTTTGATAACTTTTTGGGCATAATTCCAGAAGAGCAAGATTATTTAATGGTCAACTATGATTGACTTAACTCTTATCAGCAATACAGTGATCCAAGACAGTTCTAATAGACTTAAGATAAAAATGCCATCTGTATCCAGAGGGAGAACTATGGAGACTAAAAATGAAACATGCTATTTTTACCTTTTTTTGTTTGTTTGCTTTTTCTTTCTCTTGGTTTTTTTTTTTTCCCTTTTGTTCGATTTTTCTTTTACAACATGACAAATACAGAAACATGTTTAAAAAGATTGTACCTGTATAACCTATATCAGGTTATTTGCTGTCTTGGTTGGGAGGAAGTTAAGAAAAAAATTTGGAACTCAAAATGTTACAAAAATGAATGTTGAAACGAGGAGATTCAGGCCAATTCCAATAGACTTGTGATGGAGAGAGCCATCTGTAACCAGAAAGTAGACTATGGGGACTGAATATAGATCGCAACATGATATTTTCACCTTTTTTATTGTTGTTCAATTGCTTTTTTTTTTTTTCTCATTTTCCTTTTTTGATCTGATTTTTGTGTGTGTGTGCTGCATGATAAATGTGGAAATATATATAGAAAAATTGTACATATGTAACCTATATTGGATTATTTGCTGTCTAGGGGAAGGGGATGAGAGAAAGGGAGGGAAAAAATTTTGGAACACAAAGCTTTTTAAGGGTGAATGTTGAAAATTATCTTTGCATGTATTTTGAAAATAATTAAATTGATAAATGAATGTTGAAAGCTATCTTTATTTGGGATTAGAAAAATGAAATATTATTTTAAAATATTAACTACTAAGTACTAAAAAAAAACAAACTGTAATTTCTTTAGTGCTTTAATATTTACAAGATTCTATCTCTACCATACCATATTCTCTCTCTCTAAAGCACCCCTACTAAAGAATCTTAATTGCGTATGGAATCATTATTGTCATCAATAAACAATGCCATTTTGTTTCTAGATCTTGGAAGAGACATACAAGATGGAATTCATGTATAGTGGAGTGGAAAGCAGACAAGTAGTGATCATTCATCATATGAGGTTGCAAGCCAAAGCATTGCAACTTATAGTAACAGCACGGACTACCAGAGGGTGAGTGATTCCTTGAATATAGGAGAAATTGCATTTTCACATCTTTAAGTGATAGAAAGGGAGAAGATAATCTTTAAATGAATTTCTTTTAAGTGTATTCCACAAGAATGTACTGGAGTCAAAGTTAGGAAATCTCAGTTCTGAATTTGACTACTACCAACTTGCTGCATCAACTTCACAAGGTCACTTTTTCATAACTGGGTTTCACCTTCCCTTTCTTCCCATTAAAATGAGAAGGTTGGATTCTATGGTTCCTAGATGAGTACATTCAAAGAATTCTAGATTTAGAGATAGGAGGGTCATCAAGTCCAGCTCCCTCATTTGCATATGAAGAAGTTGAAGCCTGGAGAAGTGAAATGATTTGCCTAGTGTATGAGGATGATTAGGTGCAAAATAGAGAGAGAGATCTTCTAACAGCAATGGGATCTCCTTGGCCAGTGGCATTTGCAAATCCCAGTGAATACAGGCAAGAAGTTTGTGGGGAAGAATGGAAGTTAATTACACTAAGAAGACAGCTTGCTAGGACCTCTTAGTGGGCAAGGAATATAGCAAAGGTGGGTTACACTGAGAAGAAAATATCTTCTGCAGTGGGCAAAGTCTTGTTAGGAGGTTCTGTGAAATTTTGGGGTTCAGAGTTGTCTTTTATTAGCCCTCTGGGGCTTGGGGCTTCAATTCGATTCAAAATTGAATGAGATTACTTAACTGGGAATTTGAGCCATTCCATGTTGACAATGCTCCAGGCTTAGATTTCCAGTTGAACAGAGATTACTTATCTTGGGAGTTTCCCTTACAAAAAGAAGGGTGTGGCCCCTCCCAAGAGGCTGGGAAAGTTTGAGGCTCAGGAATTCTCCCCCAAAAGGAGACAAAGTTTCAGGGGCCCCCAAAGATTAAAGGAGACACAATTTACATCCAGGGAGGTTTGAACTTGTCTTCTTGACTACAGTCCCAGTATTTTGACATTCTAGCATTTTGTTGTTATAAAATCTAAGCATATAAGTATGAGAAATAGCTCCATTGGATTTGTGAGAGTGAAGTTGTCTTTATTTGTACTGATGAGGTTCAATGCAGGTTAGAGAGTTGTAGGAACCCCACCCTGTGATCGGTGCAGGTCCTTCGTAAATTAATTTACATACCCGAAAAGTTAGACTGGCAAAAGAAGTTTATGGCACTGGGAAGTCAGCTTTTGCAGGCTGACTTCCTTAGTGGCAAGGATCCGACAGAAGTAAAGGTCTAGCAGAGAAGTCCTGGCAGAGAGAGAGATAAAGTTCCTAGGAGAGAAATATCAATAGAAAGGTAAAGAGGGATATAGTCCTGTTAGGGAAATGTGAGAGAGACAAAGAGAGGTTAACGCTGAAAAGAGAATGTCTTTTCAGCGGGCAGAGAGAACCTCACAGGCAACCATGCCAAAGGAGGTCTCTTGGCCTGGCATGATTCCTGCTTTGGCCTCTGCAAGGAATTGAGCCTAGTTGCCTCTTTTTATAATTGAAACTTTGGGGAGAGGCTGGGGGCAGTTTGAGTTGAAATCAGAATAGACTCTTCTAATTGAATGAGTAGGCCTAGAATACTCTTCAACTCAATAGTGGATGTAATCAGTAGTGAGTGTTATCAATGGGGATATGGTGGTCTAACAGAATGAAACTACTTATCCTGATTCCTTGGGGCAGGTCATTTACGGAGGCAGGGTTCAAGGAGTTTCTATCTCGTGCCTCCTCCCCCCCCCCAAGTCAGAGAGAGAAAGTGTTTCAGGGCTCCCCTCATCAACAACTACAGAAGTGGGTATCTTATAGAATAGGAGTGCTTGGAATCAATAAACTTGTCTTTTTCTTTTATACCTGAAATGTAAGTCCCTCCCCATCCATACCCCATTAACGGAGAACCACAGATTTTATCCAGAGCTCATAATCCCCCTTACTTGATTATAAATCCCCACCCCTAATTGCATCATCACTTCTCCTTTGGAGGTCACCTTATTTGGTGGTTCAATCCTTCCTCTGATTTCCCTGTTGTATGAGTAATAAAGTTATAGCCTGTCTGAAGAGTCTAATTCCCCCACAGGACTCTTCAATGGTCCTTTGACCACCACACCTTCCTTCCAAATCCCTACATCTAATTTAATTATATTTTGCAGTGTGTTTTTTATTTTTTCTAATTTTTCTAATTTTTTCTCTCTGGTTTCAAGTCTGAATCCCCCACCCCTGATTACATTTTCCTTTTATTAGTTTTGTTTTCTTATATTGAGTCCCAACCTCTATTTCCTAGATTTCAGCCTCATATTTCTAATCTCTCTGCACCTCTCCAGTTTAATTTTTGTAACTCTGTGGAAACCAAACTCCCATCCAATTTGCACATAAGCAAGGGCTTAAAAGTAAGCAAAATGAATGTTCACAAAGACAGCCTTACTTCCACATAACTCTTAACAAAACCCTGAAATTTTCCCCAGATTAAATGATGAATGAGAAACTACAGTCAGTAATTCTTCTGCCTCAGAATCAGAGTCATACACAAGTTCACACAATAGGAAATGGAGCCACAACAAAACCAGCACAGAGATACTAGCTAATAGCCTTCTATTGTTACCAAGGACAAGGCAAAGACATTTATTTAGAAGATACCTCCTCCTAAACTCATTCCCCCAGCAAAACATCAAGGTCCTTAGAATAATCTAGGCACCTTAGCCCTATGGAGGGACAGTGACTATAGCTGCCTAATAGTATTCAAACCAGAATAGCCCAAGCCCAAATGCCTGTAGATCTATCTAGAATTCTGTTCTGAGATGCCACAGAGCTCCCTGAACATCAAAACCTAATCCTGGGAAGAGAAGATCAGTGCAGGAACTGAAAAGACCCAAGGACTAGTAGTGAATAAAGCCTGGCCTGGGTATAAAACTCCAATTCTGGAACTAAAGATAAAGATAGATTAAACAAGACATCAGCTATTAATGAAAAATTATTGTAGATATAGAGATTTCTCCAAAAGAAGCAAGTGACTATGTAACAACTGCAAACAAGAGACTCAAGGGGGGAAAGTGGGTTTTTCATAAGGATTACATAAATACCTAGAAAAAAAAAAAGAAGAGGTTTAAAATTAAATAATCCTTTTGAGGAAAGAATTGAAAGACTAAATAACTTAAAAGAGAAAATGGTAAAAGCTTACAAAATGGACTACCCAAAAAGAAATCAGTTGGCTTTATCAGACAGCAAGAAAGAAAAAAAAATCAAGAGATTGAAAAAGTAAAAGAAAATTAAAATATCTGACATATAAAACAATTAACCTCAAAAAAAGGTTAAGGAGAGAAAATTTAAGAATCATTGGACTCACTAAAAACATGACTTAAAAGAAAATAAACCCTTGTACATTATATTTCAGATATCACATGTGAAAGCTATCCAGGTTTATTAAAACTAGAAAAAGCCCAGGAATGTCATAGCCTAAATACAGAGTTTCTACTTCACAGAAAAACTACTGCAAGCAAGCAGAAAGAAGCCATTCAATTACCAAAGGACCAACCGACAGGATCACACTAGACCTGCTAGTTTCTTCTTTAAATAAGAGTGATATAAGTTATAGTCCCTTTTAAGATTCCTTTCTGATTCCTAACCCCCCATGGCTAAAGGAGCTAGGACCTTTGATTCACAAATCCTGGTCAAAAGCACTCTTTTGAATTCCAATGGGAGATATGGGGGCTCTCCATCAGATCTGAGCCAACTTGGGCTATCCCAGCCCCCATTCTAATGATTTGCTTAGGTTTCCCAACCCCCACCCCAAGCACAGACAGTTTCCTCCTTATCTAAAAACCCATTGAATTCTATTCAAATTCTAACCCTGGCTGAAGCTCAGATCAGAAGCCAACCTGGGACTCCACCCAAGAGCCCCTTCAGATTATCAAAAGCCCCCCTATTATAAAAAGGGCAAAACTGGAGTCCACTCTTTGCAGAGACCCCAAACATAGCATCCTTATGCCGGTCATGTCAAGGATTTCTTCCCATCAGAACCAACCTGGCTCTAATGTCTTTCAACCTTTTAACCTTACTTTTAAACCCCATAATAAACCTCTTTTTATCAATCTAGGTTTTCGGGTCTGTAAATTCCTTTTCAGAAGACTCTTGCCCTGCTACTAGACCTCATTTAACTCTGTATTCTTGCGCCGAATCCAAAGAGGTTGCAAGGGAGCTCTATTTGACTCCCTGTACCCTGAACCTGCCACTAGACCTCAATTAAACCTAATTTCATTTAGATACTCCTTATCTAGTTCTTATCAAGAGGTGCAGCAATGCACTAAGCAGTAGATACAGGTGTTCAGCCATGAATGGCTTACTTGCAGAGGTTAGGCTGTCATTCTTCTCAAGAAGGCGCTTAAACTTAAGGTGTCTAAACTGAACACAGTAGTACCTTTACCTCAAAATCTGACTTTCCTTTTTCTTTCAATGGCAAGACTATTTTCCTTGTCCCTCAGGTTCATACCACCTTTCACCCATTCTTCTAATCTCTTGCCAAGGCCTATTGCAACATCCTTTGGGGGCACCTCCAACACTGCCACCATTGTGGTGCATCACTAAACATCTAGACTATTCCTACTGCCTGCCGGTGGGTCTGTCTGTCCAAATCTCCCCATTCCAGCTCATCCTCCATTCAGCCATCAAAGTAATTTTCCTAAAGCACAAGTCAGACTACATCACCTCTCCACCCCCACTGCTCAATAAACTCCAATGGTTCCCTGTTTCCTCCAGGATCAAATAGAAAATTTTCTGTTTGATGATCAAAGTCCTTTATAACCAGACCTCATCCTATCTTTCTAGTCTCCCTGTCATGTATTTTTCAGTCCAGTGCCACTGGCCTCTTTGCTGTCCCATGAACAGGACATTCCATCTCTAAACTCTGGGCATTTTTTCTGCTTCTTACTTTGTGCTTGGAATGCTCTTTCACCTCTGCTTTGAATGCTGATTTCCTTGATTTCCTTTAAGTCCTAATTAAAATCCCACCTTTTTCAGGAAACCTTCCCTGACCTATAATACTTTCCATTTGTTACATGGTTGCTGTTTATTCTTCATATAACTTTTGTCCATGTTTGTTTGCTTTTGTTTCCCTCATTAGATTGTGAATCAGTTATTGTCTTTTATCTCCTTTTTGTATTCCCTGTGCTTACTTAGCACATTGTCTAGCACATAGTAGGCACTTAATAAATATATATTGATTGACAAGTTGTTGATGTAGACATGTTGCTTCATGTAGGAAGTGATATTAGCTTTGTGTTGAAGAAAGAAAGGGATTTTGTGAGGCAGAAGTGAGAAGAAAATGGCTTCCAGGCATGGGGAATAAAATCTGGCCTAGAAGTTTTATGCCTTCCTAGCCAGAGGGCACAAAATAGAGTGGGAGCTTCCTGTGTGAGAAACAAAAAGGGTAGGTGAAGCTCTTCCAGGCTGAACCAGAGCATGATAGATAGTCATGTATTTGAAGGCTACAGAGACAGGCTGGGGTGAAAATGAGAATGGCTTTTAAAGCTAGAAAAAAAAAGTTTATGTTGTGTTCTAAAAACAATAGAAAATTACTGAAATTGGTTGACATGGTCAGATGTGTGCTTTAGGAAAATCATTCTAGCTATATTAAGAGACTAGTTAAGAAACCTTTATGATCTTTCTTGGTGAAAGGTGACAAAGACCTGAGCTAAGGTGGTGCTTATGGAAATGGACAGAATGTTGTGGAGGCAGAAATGGTGAAATTTGGCAACTCAATGGATATGTGAAATGAGAGTTAGGGGATATTTGAGAGTAATGCCCTATTTAGGACGGGACCAGAATGATGATAACTTTTGCAAAAATAAGGAAGTTTGAAATTGGGGATGAGGGGTTCAAGAGAAAGACAAAATGTTTTAGAAATTCTGAGTTTGAGGTGTTTTTAGAACAGCCAATTATAACTGGACTTTTTGGTGATACAGTATCACAGTTGCGTAGAGACTGGCAGTGGATATATAGATCTCTATCATTCACATAGATATGATAGTGGAACCCTTATGGGTTAATGAAGTTGCCAAGAGAAGCAATATACAAAGAAAAGAATGGGGGATGTAACAGAGAACCTTGAGGAACATGTAGAAGTGGGGTGCAGGGGCAGAAGCATAATCTGAATGATGATAAATAAGCAAAAGAGTCTGTGAAGAAGTGGGTGAGTAGAGGAGAATGGGATCACTAAAGCCCAAAAGGGAGAAAGTCTCTACGAAAGAGGGAGATCACTAGTATCAAATGCAATAAAGGGGGTTAAAAGGATGAGAACTGCAAAGACCATCAGATTTGGCATTCTATAGGAACTTTTGGAAGTACAATTTGAATCAAGTGAAGAATTAAGAATCTAGGCTGCTAGGAAATGAGAAATGAGTAAGCATGGAAGGAGTGATAGCAGTGAGTTTATATAGCATTAGATATTTGATGGGACTGCAGGGGATAGTGGGGCTTAATGAAAGTTTAAGGGTAAGAGAGATTTGGGGAACTGAAGAAACTAATAAAGTAAGCTCATCTCTGTTTTTTAGAATCTTTCTACAATACCAGATCTTTTGACAAGATTTACAAGTGTTCCATAGGATAAAAAAATAAATTTGGGGTACAGGGAGAAAAGGTGTTGATTACAAATGTTTCACGTAAGAAATAGCAGGCAATAGAGATGAGTACATCATTGCTGTAGAACAACGAAGATCAACAAATAGAAGAATAATTAGACATCTGGAAAGATATATATATATATATATAAATAATGAATAATCCAAATGAAGCAGAATTAGAAAAATAGTTATATATATGCCTTGTGATAATATGAGTAAAAGTAAATGTGAATGAATATAAACAGATTCTATTGGGGACTTAAAAAGTATTGGCTGAAACAGTACTGTTAATAGTTTATGTATTTTAATAATAAGTAGTTTTGTAACAAGTTTAGTTTATTGAGTGAGATGATTCAGGCCAATTCCAATAGACTTGTGATTGAGAGAGTAATCTGCATCCAGAGAGAAGACTATAGTCCTGAATGTAAATCACAACATAGTATTTTCACCTTTTTTTTTATTATTATGGTTGTTTGGTTGGTTGGTTGCTTTTTTCTTTATCATTTTTTTTTTTTCCTTTTTGAGCTGATTTTTCTTGTACAGCAGGATAAATGTGGAAATATGTTTAGAAGTTCACATGCTTAACCCCATTGGATCCCCTGTCTAGGGAAGGAGGAAAAAGGGAGAAAGTTTTGGAACATAAGGTTTTAGAAGGATGAATGTTAAAAACTATCTTTGCATGTATTTTGAAAAATAAAAAGCTATTATAAAAAAAGAAATCTAAAAAATATATATTTAATAAAAACTAGATATTTTATTGTTTATTATTTTTAATAATCACTTAATAGTTTTTAATTGGTAATGGACTGGTTAGACACATATCTTATATGTAAATTTAACTGAGAAACCCAGATATACATTTTTTGGTCTTTATTTAAGGATTCTCCCGAGTCTCTTTATTATATTTTTATAGTGTAAATGTGTTCATTACTGTACAGTTTGGATCTTGAGTCTTCTCACTTTGCAAGTGTCCCATAGAAAAGACAGGTTTTCAAATCAGTTCCAATAGAGCAGTAATGAACTGAACCAGCTACACCCAGTGAAAGAACTCTGGGAGATGACTATGAACCACTACATAGAATTCCCAATCCCTCTAATTTTGTCCACCTGCATTTTGGATTTCCTTCACAGGCTAAATGTACACTGTTTCAAAGTCCGATTCTTTTTGTTCAGCAAAACAACTGTTTGGTCATGTATACATATATTGTATCTGATTTATACTCTAACATATTTAACATGTATTGGTCGACCTGCCATCTTGGGGGCAGGGGGGAAGGAGGGGAAAAATTGGGAAAAAAAAGTTTTGGCAATTTCAACGTTGTAAAATTACCCATGCAAATATCTGATAAATAAAAACTATTATTATGAAAGAAAGAAAGAAAGAAAGAAAGAAAGAAAGAAAGAAAGAAAGAAAGAAAGAAAGAAAGAAAGAAAGAAAGAAAGAAAGAAAGAAAGAAAGAAAGAAAGAAAGAAAGAAAGAAAGAAAGAAAGAAAGAAAGAAAGAAAGAAAGAAAGAAAGAAAGAAAGAAAGAAAGAAAAGATAGGTTTTGCTTTTTTAGATTTGAAAGCAAACTCTTGCCAACAAACTCTGTGACATATCAAATAGGTTAACATCAGAAATTGATATCATTTCATCAGTGAAAATAACATTAACAAAGATGCATGCCATCTGTTTTGTCACTGTACCATAAGGACTTTGGAACTTTTTCATCCCTCTTAAAGCCGAAACCTTCCTTATATGTTTTCTCCTCCAAGAGAACATGAGCCCCTTAGATTTGTATCTCATACAATACTTAGCATAGAGAAAAGCTTTATTAATTCATTTGTATTGTCATCTTTTCTCCCTTATAGAATGGAGCCCCTTTTTGGAATGTGTGAAAAATTTTTGCAAGAAGTGGATTTATTTCAGAGGTAAGCACTTCATAGTTTTCTTTCAGTTTTCTAGGTATATTGCAATCACCTCTTATTTTACAGATAGTATACTAAAGTTAACTGAAGTGACTTGCTCACATAGTTAAGAGGGATAGAGATGAGATTTGAATCAAAGTGCTCTATCACCAAATCTATTTCTGTGCATAGCCAAAATTAAAATTACAGGATTTTAGGGCTGGAAGACACCTAAAGGACATGTAGGTGCAGTCTATAACAAAGCAGAAATACATTTTATAGAATTCTTAACTATGATTTTCTATCTACATTTGAAGACCTCCATTGAAAGAGAACTCACTATTTCAAGAAATAGAGCATGCTATTAAATATATATTTTAAAATTATTATCTGAAAAAATAGATTATTAGGTTTTCCCTCATGTTGACCTAAAATTTTCCTACTGAAACCTTCTGTACCTTTTTTAAAAAATTATTTATTTAAAACAAATACAAAATAGTACTTCAAGATTTCAGAGGTAGGCTGGGGCGAAAATGAGAATGGCTTTTAAAACTAGATGGAAAATAGTTTATATTGTGTTATAAAAAAAAAAAATAGAAAGTCACTAAAATTGGTTGAGTAGGACAGGAGTGAACCATAAAAAAATGCTATCAATAATGATTTCTGCATTATCACGTGCTTGGAAGGGCTCATGACCACAGTCTATGATTTCCACCCAAAAAATAAAAATAATGATAGTAATAGCTAACATGTATGTGGTGCTTAAGATTTGCAAAGCATTTCATATTTTATTTCATTTGATCTTTACAGTAATTCTAGGAAGTAGTTACTGTTATTTTTTCCATTTTACAGATCTTGAGACATACATGGGTTAAGTGACTTGCAGGTCAAACATCTAGTAAATGTCTGAGGCAGGGTTTAAAACACAGATCTTCTTGACTGCAGGCCTTTCACTCTCTCCCCTGGGCTAGCTAGCTGTCTCAAGTTAGTAGACGACTCTTTTGGCAAGTTGTGGCATTATGGGCATGGTGCTACTCAAAACATTAGAACAGTAATGCATTGTTGGTGGAGTTGTGAATGGATCCAAGCATTCTGGAGAGCAATTTGGAACTATGCCCAAAAGACTGATCCAGAAATGGCATAGTGAGTCCGTATCCCAAAGAGATCATTAAAAGAGGAACCCACATGTATAAAAATATTTATAGCAGCCCATTTTGTAAGAATTGGAAATTGAGGAATTGCCCAATAATTGGGGAATGTCTGAACAAGTTGTAGTATGTCAATACCATTGGTATTAATACTATGAATAATTATTGAGTAATAAATATTGAATAATATGAATATCATGTAATAATGGATACTATTTTGCTATGAGAAATGATGAACTGATGGATTTCAGAAAAACCTAGAAAGACAACATGCTGATGCTGAATGAAGAGAACAACTCGGGAGAACATTGTACATATAATTCAGTATGATGTGATGATCAACAAAACAATGATTCAAAACGAATCTAAAAAACTCATGATGGAAAATGTTGGCCATATCCAAAGAATAATGGAGTCGAATGTAAATTAAAGCATACTATTTTCACTTGGTTTTTCTCTCTTGTTTTTCCCTTTTGTTCTGATTCTTCTTTCACAAAAAACTAATGTGGGAACATGTTTAACATGATTGCACAAATATAAACTATATCAAATTGCTTGATGTCTTGGAGGGGAGGGAGAAAATTTGGAACTCAAAATCTTAGAAAACAGATGTTGAAAACTATCTTTATATGTAATTGGTAAATTACTGTTTAGATGGTAGGAGAAGGGGAACATTTTTCCCACTTCCACTAGCATGTTGGTCTCCAAAGAAGGAACAAGGTGAATCTTGTAATTTTAACTCTTCCACCTAGGATGCTAGTGCTTTGTCAAGCTTATTTCCTGCGATAAAAGGGAATGTGGTTTTAGCATATGTGTAGTAGACATCAGGGACTACAGAATCCCCAAGAAGTAAAGTAGAAAATGTAGGTCTTCATCCTCAGTCAGAAGAGGAACCATGCTCCTAAGAAGTTCATATCTCAAAAGTAGATATCTCATATTTCTCCCTATACACAGTTTCTATCCCAAGGCGCTCCAAAGTAAAGCACAGGCTCATCTGCAGAAGGTTACAGAGAAAGGTTATAAAAGAGTATGAGCAGTATTGCCCCAAAATAGCAGAGGCTCATTGAAGAAGTGATCTTGTAGGCAGCTCAGTATGAAATCCAACTTTACTAGAGGGAAACTAGGACAGGCTTTCCCATGTTGTTATCACTGACCTATTTTTATTAGCTATGCTAAGACCTTTACATTTGGATCCTATCCCTGAGGTATCCAGTATATTGAATGAGGAAGGTAGTCTCTAGGATATGGTCAAGGAAGAGCAGCTGACCCTGACCAGAAGGGCCTAGAAGAAAACGCAAGCTGGAAACGTCCCAGTTTAAAGCAGCATTTGGACGGTTGTCAGCATAACTCAAGAGGGCTCCAGGGAATTCAAAGGAAGATAAAGATCACAAATGGATACTTCTACAAGAGAAAGACCAACATTTACTCCTGAGTCACACTTGATCTCTCATTTGTATAAAATTATTGAGAATGATCTCTATCCTTGATGAAAAGCTTAGAAGGGAACAGCTGGGCTTTTGCAGGTGATTTGCTGTAGCTTAACACATCTCCAAAGTCACCCAGCTGATAATTTTATAGACACTGCCAGACTCTGTAGAATAAGAGCTTAGTGTTTATAATTTCTTAAGATATCTCTCAATTATTTATTTGTTAAAATTAGATAAGCCTTCACAGATGGCAATTAATAGAGAGGACTATGAGAATTGCCATAAATTCAGGTATCGTCAAATTATCTGCTCATATGTTTTGGAAATAAAAAGCTTTTTTAAAAATGATCGAACAACAACTTTATACGACAATGAAGTTATCAAAACAACAACAAAAAAGACAATGCTAATCTGATTCATAGGTGGAAGAATTTCTTCACTGGGAGTTCCCTTTGCCAGTTACATTAAAGATCTATCCTAAATATTAGATGTAACACTAACATACATTATCTCCTTAATGCCTTAGTGAAATTGGCAACATAAATATTATACCCACTACAAGAAACTGTTACTTAACCAACTAAGTTTGGTTAGGGCAGAGCCAAAACTTAAAAGTATTTATATTTGAAATTTGATATTTTTTTACAATATACCACAGCTAACTTCTCCCTGTCTGACACAAGTTTTCAGAACTCATTCTTTGTCCCCATTTTACTGAATGATTGCAACTTCTAATAATGCTATGCCATGCTGTCATCAGACACATATTTAAGTTCAAAAATTCCTGGAAGCTCATTTATTTGGACTAATTATGGAATTAATGCCTTTTTTCCCTCAATAATATTTTTCCAAATACATGTAAAGATAATTTTCAGCATTTATTTTTGTAAGTTTTTGTGTTTTAATTATTTCATCCTCCTTTTCTTCCCTCCTTCCCAAGATAGCAAGCAATCTGATATGTTATGCATGTACAGTCCTTGTAAATATAGTTCTATATTTGTCCTGTTGTACAAGAAAAATTAGATCAAAAGGGAAAAATCATGAGAAAAAGTAGACAAACAAAAAAAAAAAAAAAGAAAAAAGTAAAATACTGTTTCAATCCACACTCAGTCTCCATAAGTTTCTTTCTGGATGCAGATGGCATTTTCCATCCCAAGTCTATTGAAATTATCTTGGTTCACTGTAATACTTATTTTTTGTATATTGAAATCTGTGAATTTGGAATTTCTATATTTCTGTGACAATTTTAAATAGTTTTTAGAGTGCTCAGAATAAACAACTGGATTTAGGTGATCTGAAATATGTAATGATATTGTAGCAAAAACACAGAGAGTCAGAATTGAAGCTATCACTTTGGTTACTTTTCTGAGGCTGGTGTTAGCCCATAAGTAAAATAACATTTGTATCATTTTTCTTACAAGATTGTTGTAAGAATCAAACAAAGTTGGCAGGGGCTGTGTCAATACTTATCTTTTACATAGAAAGAAGTAGTTATTATCCCAACATTAAGAAGGTATGGGTGATTCTATGAATATTGTGAATGAAAGCTACATGGTCAGTTATTTTCATGTGTATCTTCCCAATCAGATGTTTCATCACCGAGTTGCCTCACTTGCAGGACAGCTTTGTGGACAAACTTCTAGACCTCATGCCTCGACTGATGACTTCCAAGCCTTCAGAAGTAGTAAAAATTCTGCAGGCTACACTTCGACAGAGTACTTTTCTTCACCTCCCTCTGCCAGAAAAGGTCAGTTTCCATGTGCATGGTCAAGAATTTGGTGGATATGAACTACACATCTATGTATAAGGCTTGTGCTTGGGAGGAGGAAGACAGAAACAGACAGGCATTCAGAGTCCTGCCCATAAGAAGCTCTCAGCTTATACAAGGGAGAGAAAACATGAGCATGAATAACCACAGCACAAACTATAATATTGACATGCCTTTAAAAGAAGTATAGACTCAAATCTGGTCTCAGATACTTAATATTTCCTAGTTATGTGACCCTGGGCAAGTCACTTAATCCCAATTGCCTCAGTAAAAAATAAAAGTATAGACAAAAAACCATGAGTGAAAGAGCTCATTGTGGGCTGGAGAAATTAGGAAAGGCTTTGTGGAATATGGGACATTGGATTTGGGCTAGGATAAAGGATAAGCACAAACTGGGTAAAGAGAAATGGGATGGTGGTAAAGGAAACATTAGGAGCAGGAGAGAGAGCATAGGTGTCAATGGAGATGTCTACCCCAGAGCCTGGTATATATGAGTCAGTGTAATAGGAGGGATGTCAAGCTGGGGCCAGCTCCCTGAATTCTCAGCTCACAACTTTGGATTCCATTCTGTAAATCTTGAGAAAGCATCAGAAGTTTGGAAGAGGAGAGCAGTATGATCAGAGTGGGACTTTAGAAAGAAGTGTCTTGCGTTATGAGTAGTAGGATTTGGGAGATGGGAACTAGAAGCCAGGGGGAGGGGGGGTAGTGCACACAAATGAAACGTTTCATAATAATAAGAACTAGTGAGCCAGAGATTTCCAGACATTTCAGTACTGCCCACACTGGCCTAGAACTCACAAAATGGAAGAGTAGGAAAAGGACTGGACTTTGAGGCACAAGCACTGTTTCAAATCTCGATTTTGTCATATAGTATCTATGATCATAAGCAAGTCATTTTCTTGCCTCTGGGCCACAATTTCCTTATTTATAAAATGGTAGGAAAATAGGACTCAAATACTGTTTGGCTCCCAAAGCTTGTCTTATTATGTTGAGTTAGGCTTGGCTTATAAACTGTTTGTAAGAGTTGGAATGGAATATTTCATTAAACTAGGCAGACAGGCCCCAAATACAGACCCTTGTCCTTGTGTCTCCTCTGTCATCTTTTACTTCCCAAGATCAATCTGTGCCCTCCGTCACCATGGGCTGCTTTGCCTTGCAGATCCACAGAGCAACTGCTACAATTATTGAGCCAGCTGGCGAGTCAGACAACCCTTTGAGATTCACCTCTGGGCTGGTGGTGGCGCTGGATGTTGATGCGACACTAGAGCATGTGCAGGATCCTCAGACTATTGTCAAAGTACAGGTCTGTCCATGTGAAGTGTTTACACAACTGATTAAGGTTAACGAATAATCTGGGTGTGTTTGGGGTAACTCAGTTTTAGTCAGAATGCTACTTGGGACATGAATGATTTAGTCTTGTAATGAGTTTGTTCATAGAGAAAAGGACAAGTATGATTCAGAATGTATTATTACCTCTCTGAAAACTAGAGTTTATAGAACAGATTTTGTATATTCATAATTCTTTAGAAATTGTTTAGTTAGGTGTATTCCATTCTAGGAAATAAATTCTGGGATGATTTTAAGTTTCTCTAATATTTTATAGACATTTACACTGATAAAAAATATTTTTTTAAAAATATAACTATTCAGGGGCAGCTAGGTGGCTCAGTGGACAGAGCACTAGCCCTGAAGTCAGGAAGACTTTAGTTCAAATCTGATCTTAGACACTTAACACTTCCTAGCTGTGTGACCCTGGGCAAGTCACTTAACCTCAGCCTCCAAAAAAAAATGATATAACTATTCAATTCATGAAAGTATTTTTGAGCATCTACTACATGCTGAGCGCTGTAGATGCCAAGACAAAATTTTGACCTAATTTTGACATATGGTATGATATGTTGGCCTATGCCTAATTTCTACTACTAGAACTAAGGAGAAACTAATACTGTTTTCCAGCTTTCCCAGCAATTTTTATAAATAGTGAGTTTTTGTCCCAGAAGCTGGAGTCTTTGGGTTTATCAAATGGTAGATTACTGTAATCTTTTACTACTGTGCCTTATATGTCTAGTCCATTCTGCTGATGTACTACTCTGTTTCTTAGCCAGTACTAGATAGTTCCAATGATTGCAACTTTATAACATAGTTTTAGATATGATAACATGGTATGGCTAGGCTACCCTTCCTTTGTGATTGGTTTTTTTTCCCATTAATTCCTTTGATATTCTTTCTTGACCTTTTGTTCTTTAAAATAATTGTTACTATTGTTTCTAGTTATATAAAATAATTTTTTTTATAATTTGCTTTATTTTGTTTTGCTTTTTAAGTCAGTAGCCAAAACTTTATTTATTTACTTTTTGCCTGAGGCAATTGGGGTTAAGTGACTTGCCCAGGATCACACAGATAGTAAGTGTTGACTGTCTGAGGCCAGAGTTGAACTCCGGTCCTCCTGACTTCAGTGTTAGTGCTCTATCCCTTCCAGTATCTGGTTGCCTTTTTTTTTTTTTTTTTTTTTGGTAATTTGATTGGAATGGTGCTGAATTAAGTACATTAATTTAGGTAGAGTTGTCATTTTTATTGTATTACCTCAACCTACCCATGATCAATTGCTATTTTCCCATTTGTTTAGATCTGACTTTATTTGTAGTTATAGATAGATAGATAGATAGATAGATAGATAGATAGATAGATATAGATATAGTCATAAATCATATAGTCCCTGAGTTTGTCTTGGCAAGTAGACTCCCAAATATTATATGTGGTCTATAATTACTTTAAAAGGAATCTCTCTGTCTTTCTGCTGTTGGTAATATGTAGAAATACCTATATTTTTTGTGGGCTTAATTTATATCCTGTGACTTTGCTAACAAGTAGTTTTTTAGTTGATTCTCTAAGTATACCATCATATCATTTGGAAAAAATCATAGTTTTGTCTCATTGCCTATTTTAATTCCTTCAATTATATTTTCTTCTCATATTGCTAAAGTTAAAATTTTTAATAAAATATTGAATAAAAGTGGTGCCAGTGGGCATCCTTGTTTCACCCCCTGATCTTATTGGGAAGATTTCTATTTTATCCCCATTACAGATGATGCTTGCCAATGGTTTTAGCTGAATACCATTTCTCATATTAAGGAAAGCTACATTTATTCTTATGCTCTTTAGTGTTTTTAATAGGAATAAGTGTTGTATTTTGTCAGAAGCTCCTTCTTGAGAAAATATGTATTTCTCTTGGTTTTGTTATTGAAATTATCAATATGGCCAATTATACTAATAGTTTCCCTAATATTCAGCCAGCCCTGCATTCCTGGTATAAATTCTTGTCATAGTATATTATCCTGGTGATAAATTGTGCTATAATATTTTATTGTTATTTTGCATCAATATTCATTAGGGAAATTGATCTATTAACTTTCTTTATCTGTTTTAGTTCTTCTTGGTTTAACTTTCAGCATAAAAGGAATTTGATAGGACTCCTCCTATTTTTCCAAATAGTTTATATAGTGTTTGAAGTAATTACGCTTCAAATGTTTAGCAAAATTCACTTGTAAATATATCTGACCTTATATAGATTTTTTTCTTAGGGAGTTCATTAATGGCTTGTTTAATTTCTTCCTCTTAAATGGAGATACTTAAGTATTCTATTTCTTCTTTTGTTAATGAGGGCAATTTATATTTTTGTAAATATTCATCCATTTCACTTAAGTTGTCCAATTTATTTGCATATAGTTAGGCAAAGTATTTCCTAATTATTGTTTTTAATTTCCTCTGCATTGGTGATGAATTTACCTTTGTCATTTTTGGTACTGGTAATTCGGTTTTCTTTTTTAATTTGATTATTTTTCTAATCAAATTAACCAAAGGTTTATCTATTTTCTTGATTTTTTTTCATAAAATCAACTCTTAGTTTTGTTTATTAGTTCAGTAGTTTCCTACTTTCCTACTTTTCTATTTTATTGATCCCTTTGAATTTTGGAATTTCTAATTTGGTGTTTAATTGGGGATTTTTATTTGCTTTTTTTTTTTAGCTTTTTAAATTGCATGCCTAATTCATTGATTTACTCTTTCTCTATTTTATTTGTGTAAACATTTAGAGATATAAAATTTCCTCTAAGTACAGCTTTGGCTTCATCCCACAAATTTTGGTATGTTATCTCAGTATTATCATTGTCTTGGATGAAATTATTGTTTCTATGATTTGTTCTTCGATCCATTCATTCTTATTTTTTAAATTTTTAAATAGCTTTTTATTTACAAGATATATGGATAGGTAATTTTCCAGCATTGACAATTACAAAACCTTTTGTTCCAACTTTTCCCTTCCTTCCTTCCACCCCTTCTCCCAGATGACAGGTTGACCAATACATATTAAATATGTTAAAGTATAAGTTAAATACAATATATATATATACATGAACAAACGATTATTTTGCTGTATAAAAAGAATCAGACTTTGAAATAGTGTACAATTAGCCTGTGAAGGAAATAAAAAATGTAGGCAGACAAAAATATAGGGATTGGGAATTCTATGTAGTGGTTCATAGTTCTTTTGCTGGGTGTAGCTGGTTCAGAAGTTCATTACTGCTCTATTGGAACTGATTTGGTTCATCTCATTGTTCTCGGCCATCAGAATTGATCATCATATAGTATTGTTGTTGAAGTATATAACGATTTTCTGGTCCTGCTCATTTCACTTAGCATCAGTTCATGTAAGTCTCTCCAGGCCTTTCTGAAATCATCCTATTGGTCATTTCTTATAGAACAATAATATTCCACAATATTCCTATACCATAACTTACTCAGCCATTCTCCAATTGATGGGCATCCACTCAGTTTCCAGTTTCTGGCCACTACAAAGAGGACTGAGCCAAACATTCTTGCACATACAGGTCCCTTTCCCTTCTTTAAGATCTCTTTGGGATATAAGCCCAGTAGTAATACTGCTGGATCAAAGGGTATGCACAGTTTGATAACTTTTTGAGCATAGTTCCAAATTGCTCTCCAGTATGGCTGGATGTATTCACAATTCCACCAACAATGTATCAGTGTCCTAGTTTTCCCACATCCTCTCCAACATTCCACATTATCTTTCCCTGTCATTCTAGGGTTTTTTCTCTCCTAACTAATGCCAATTCTTAGGCCTATCAGAGAAAGTCTGGTAAATATACTATCAATCTTACCTCTGTTTTGAGGTCCTCAGAATCTTCTGGCTACTGTCTCATGTGGAAGTAGTTTTAAGCACAACAGAGCACCCGAGAGTTTAGATGAACAAGCTTAGACTTTATTCCCGTAAATCACATCTATCTATGACCTCCTGCACGTACCTTAGTAGCTCCTTTCCCAGTTCAGTCTCCAGGTGGTAAAAGAGAGAGAAAAGAAAAGGGAAGAGTTCTTCCTATCCAGAGCTTAAATAGGGTCAATGAGGTCATAGACAAGCCAATCAATGATGAAGGTTACATCCCGAACTTTACTGAGACTTCAGAGGGAGATCTGGGTTCCCACCATGGATGAAGGTCCCACCCACGAAGGAAGTCTCTAAGTACTCAACTCTTAAGCACATACAGGGATCCTAGAGACCATTGGTCCATTTACATCTCAATTGCGCTTGCCTAACCTTCCTAGGACCCTTACACCTTATCACATAATTTTTGTTGTATCATGATTTGAAAATGATGCATTTGATATTTCTGCCTTTCTGCATTTGGTTGTGAGGTTTTTGTGTAAGTTCATATTCTGCTGATAAAAAGGTATTTTCCTTTCTATCCCTATTTAGTTTTCTCCAGAGGTCTATCATATGTAACTTTTCTAAAATTCTATTCATCTCCTTAACTTCTTTCTTTATTTTGTGATTAGATTTTTCTAGTTCTACCAAGATTGTGTGATGATAGACTATGATAGACTTAGCTCAACTCAGAGTGATTCAAGGCAATTTCAATAAACTTGGGATGGAAGATACCCTTCACATCTAGAGAGAGAACTATGGAGACTGAATATGGATCAAAGCATATATTTTCACCAATGTTTGTCTGTTTTTTTCTTTGTCATGGTTTTTCCCTTTTGTTCTGATTTTTCTTTCACAGCATGACTGATATCGAAATATGTTTAAAATGATTGTGCGTGTATAACATATATCAGATTTCTTGCTGTTTTGTAGAGAGGAAAAGGTAAAGAAGAGAGGAGCAAAAAATTACAAAAATGAATGTTGAAAATATTGTTAAAATAAAATTCTATTACAAAATAATTTTTAAAATATAAAAAAATCTATTGTCCCAATAGATAAATGGTCAAAGGATATGAAGAGGTAGTTCTTAAAGGAAAAACAGTCTAAGCTATCCAAAAACATACCCAAAAAAGTATCAGTTCACAAGTAATTAAATGCAAATTAAAGCAAAAAAGATTTATTTGTTTTTGCCTTTGCTTTGTGTGAGATCAGCATTGCTATCCCTTGTTTTTTGTTTGTTTGTTTGTTTTTTATTTCAGCTGAAACTTTTTACCTTTATTCTTCATGTGTTTCTCTCTGCTTCAAATGTGTTTCTTGCAAACATCATATTGTAGAATTCAGTTTTTAATTCACTCTATTTACTTCTGTTTTATGGGAGAGTTCATCCGTTTTACAGTTATGATTACTGCATATTTCCCTCTGTCCTATTTTTTCCGTTTATACTTTTCTGTTTCTCTTGTTTCACCCTGTCCCTTTTGCTTTTGACTGCCACCTCTCTTAATCAGTCCCTCCCCACCTCCTTTTCTTTTTCTCTTTCTCTCCCTACTTCCTTATAAGTTAACATAAATTTCTTTACCCAGTTAAGTATGTATATTATTCCTTCTTTGAGCCAAATGAGAGTTAAGATTCAAACAGTACTCACCATATCCTTTTTTTCTCTGTACTATAATAAATCTTTCTTGCTTGTTTCGGTGATATAATTTATCCCATTCTGCTTCTCCTTTTCCTCTTCTCCCAGTACAATCTTCTGGGTTTTTTTTTTTTTTAATCATCACATCAAAGTCAACTTATACCCACACCCTCTTGGTATATTCCTTCCTACTGCCTTAGTAGAGATACAATTCTTAAAAGTTACAAGTATCATCTGTCTATGTAGAGATGCAAACTGTTTAACCTTATTAAATATTAGTAGGGTTTTTTTTCTTTTTCTGTTCACTTTTTTATGCTTCACTTATGTCTTGTATTTGAAGATCTGATTTTCTGTTCAGCTCCAATCTTTTCATCAGGAAATTTTCTAAGTCCTCTATTTCAGTGAATGTCCATCTTTTTTCCAGAAAGATTATGCTTGATTTTGCTGGGTAATTGATTCTTGGTTATAATATAAACTCCTTTGCATCTCATAATATTATATTCCAAGCCCTATAGTCATTTAATATAGAAGTTGCTAAGTTCTGTGTAATTCTGATTGTGACTCACTGATATTTGAATTGTTCCTTTCTGGCTACTTGGTTTTTTCTCCTTGACTGATAGTTCTGAAATTTGACTATAATGTTCTTTGGAGTTTTCATTTGGGGGTTTTCTTTCAGGAGATGGTTAGTAGATTCTTTAAATGACTATTTAAAACTCTAGTTTTATATATCAATTTTGATAATTTGTGGAAAGGTGCTGTCCAGGCTCATTTTTAATCATGACTTTCAGTTTGTCCGATAATTTTTAATCTATCTCTCCTAGATCTATTTTCTAGGTCACTTGTTTTTTAAATGAGGTATTTTACATTTTCTTCTATTTTTTTCCATTCTTTTATGCTTCATAAAGTCATTAGCTTCTTTAATTAGCTTTTGTACTTCCTTTTTCATTTGGCCAATTCTGTTCTTAAAATTTTCTTCATTCCATTTTTGTGCTTCAATTTCCAATATTAACTCCTTTTTCATAGTTTTCTTACATAACTCATTACTTTTCTCAATTTTTTTCCTCCTTCCTCTTTTACTTGATTTTGAAAATAATTTTTGATCTCTTCTTGCAAGAGAACCTTTTAATCTTGAGACCAATTCACATTCCCCTTTAAGGCTTCACATATAAGCATTTTGACATTATTGTCCTCTTAGTCCCCTGTCACTGTAGTAACTTCCATGGTCAGGGCTTTTTTTTTTGTTTTGTTTTGTTTTTTGCTCATTTTTCAAAGTTGAGCTCTGCTTCCTGGGATATGAGGGGGTCTGGTCACTGATTTTCTGCACCAAGGCTTTGGAGCTGATGGCTTTGCCTACAGCACTTGACTACTGACCTAGGTGCCCCTAATCTGCCCTGAGTTCCAGGGCTGGCCATTTGCTTGCTGCACTGGGGCCTTCTGTACCTCTAGAGTGCAGAGCCCGCCTGGGAGTGTTGGGTGCTGATCTGGGCACCTCCTGCTTACTTGCCTGGGCACCATTTATGCTGGGCTGCGCTCCTTTCTTACCCAAGTGAGAAAGACCTTTCCTGAAGTCCTTCCTAAATTAACTTGGGCTGGAATATTGTTTTTTCCCATTTTTTTGTGGATTCTGTCATTCCAGAATTCTTTTAGAGGCTTGATTTAATGTTTCTGAGAGAAACTGGGAGAAGCACAGACAACTTTCTGACTTCTTTTCACCAGTTTGGATCTGTTTTTACCTTGTCATAGTTTTGAAGCAAAAAATTTCTTCTGGCCCAGGTCAGTGATTTAATTGATTTGGGAAACTCCCTCTACCAATGCAGATTAGCAACTCTTCTGTAAATTCTAATTTTGAAAGAGTTCCCTGAAAGATGAAGGGACTTGATCAAGAGTTACTTAGCCCAATATATGTCTGAGGTGGAGCTTAAGCCTGGGGCTTCTTGACTCTGTGGCTGAACCTCCATGCCCTGGGCTGCGCTGCTTCTCATTGACATCATAACAATAATAATGGCATTTCACATTTATGTAGGGTTGACAGAGAACCTTCCTCACAACAAAATCAGGGAAGGTGATGCAGGTATATTATGCCCATTTTACAAATGGGAAACCTAGAGGACATGTAGAGAAGTTAGCTGGTTTGCCTAAAGTCTTGCAGTAAGTTAATTGTAAAGCTGGAAAAGTTGTCTTGACCCCACATCCAGTTTCTTCCTTTTCCTTGTCTGTCTCATCTTTCTTGCTTAATTCTATGTCACTTCCTTTGTGCTGTTCACACTGCCTCTAATGAATCAAAACATAAATTGTGTTTGTCTAATTCTTCCTGGATATCTGGCTTCTCAAAGTCCTTCTCAGTAGCAGAGTCATGACTGTTCTTATAAGCTGAAAGAATTTGAGTAAAGGCCTGATCATGCATACAGTGGTATATCCCTCATCTCAGGGACTAGCCTGGTAAAGAGTGGAAACCTCATTAGCATTAGGATTGGGATATTTGCAGGTTAATTTTTTTTATTACTACCACTCTAAAGGTACCACGTGGATGGTTTCATTAATCCTTGAAAATGAAATTAGAATGTCCTCAACAGGTATGTCCATAGCTAAAGTGGTATTTGTTTCCTTATTTTCTTGGTTTGTTACGCTCCTTAGGTATTATATCCTGATGGTCAGGCCCAGATAATCCATCCCAAACCTTCAGACTTCCGAAATCCTGGGCCCGGAAGACATAGGCTGATAACTCAAGTTTACCTCTCCCATGGTGCCTGGACAGGTAAGAAGCAATGAGTCTGATTTCCCAGGCATTCCTGGGCCCCTTAAATCCTTGAGTGGGGGGATGATAAGCAAGAGAAAATAGGGGAGCCCCAGAATAAGAAAATCTTCTGGTGGAGCTAATTCATCCTCTTTCCTACCTCTCCCAGGATTTTCCTTTTTCCTCAGTAGGGAAGTTGAGGGTTGAATTTCCCAGTCTCAGAACTGGAAGTGACAGCACAGACTTCCTCAGAGTCTCATCTCCCCCCAAGGCAGGGATGTCTTCTACCACATTCCTGACAAATGACCATTTAGACAGTGCTTGAGTAATAGTGATAAGGAACACTCTACTGCCAAGGTAGCCCATTCAGTTTTAGAGAACTCTGATTGTTTCACAGTCCTTCCTTCTCTTAAGTCCAAATTATAGGACCATAAGATTTAGTGGTAGAAGGAACCTTAAATAAGGATGACTGTAATATGCCCTCCTGGAAGTTATAATTACTAGTCTGTCCCAGGCCCAACAAAGTACCTTTGACCACTGACCTTTGCAGTGTCAACTCTACCCGGCTCTCCTCCTCTGAGGCCTTTAAAGGTCTCTGGCCACAATTTCTTGAATAGTAGTTTAATAACTGGTAGCGCACTCAAGAACAGCCACATGTAATCTTAAAAGCCTTTATTATACCTACTCACATAATGCCCTGACTGATGCCCTGACTTGTTGGTTCCCTAGTGAACACCTGGTTAGAAGACCCACAAGTTCACTACCAAACTCCTTACCTCTCTCGGCTATCCATCAGCTTGGCTTGGCTTGGCCACCCAGGCTAGGGAGCCAGGTTAAATAAAAGAGCACCAGGTTAAAGAGAGCGACTGCTATCTGCAGTGGGCTTATAAAGGGCCTGTGAGGTCACACACACAGCCAACCAGTGAGAGAGCCGTCACCCATTACGAAGCTATCTCAATATGGCCAGGATCCTACTCACAGGGCAGTCCTATATCCACAGAGATTACTTCTGGGCCACTCAATCTCCTGTTGCGCTGTGGCCACCCATTTAAAGGACCCTTACAATTCCCTTCTCTTGTTTTGTATGAACCGCATCCTTACAGATGACATCCCATATTCCTTTAGAGATTAATTGAGGTCCAGGGAAAAAGAAGGGGTTTGCTCAGGATAAAAGCTAATAAGTGATTGGGTCTCATCAGTACAAATCAAGAGCTTTGTGCCTGTCCCTCACTCCCTGTCCAACTACTATTTCTCCTCACTCCCCTGTGGGGCCAGCTGGAAGAACTACAGTCCCTCCTTCTCAGAAACAGATTGTGAGATATGTTTCTTCTCATTTTCTCTTCTCCAGGCTTAACATTCTGTGCCAGAGCCTGAATTTCATGTTCTCAAAATAGCCAGTAGATATTGTACTATCTCTTATACAAGTCTACCACCACAAGGGATCATTTTGTTTGTAATAATAGAAGGAAAATTTAACAGTAGAAAGAAAATAAAAACAATAAATATTTATCTGCAGAGACGCAGCATGGCATAATGGGTGTCAGTTGATCTTTAAGCCAGGCCTACCTGGGTTTAAGTTTGCCTTCTTGCAACTTCCTGACCATATGACCCTGAGCAAGTCACTTATCAGTGTTCTAGACCAAGGGTTCTCAAACTACGGCCTACAGGCCAGATGCGGCCTCTGAGGACGTTTATGCGGCCCGCTGGGTTATGGCAAATGGGCTGAGGGAGAGAGACAGAGTGTGAGTTTTTTGTTTTTACTATAGTCCGGTCCTCCCAACAGTCTGAGGGACAGTGAACTGGCCCCTATTTAAAAAGTTTGAGGACCACTATTCTAGACTCTTTAAACTGGTCAGTTAGAGAGAAGGTTAAATCCTTCATTGCTAGAGGGAATTTATTCACTTGGGAGTTTGCTATACCAAATCCTTTAGCAACATAAGTCAGTACTAATCCAAGTACTTTTTTCCTTCATTTCTCCTGTGAGCCTTAAAATAACCTTCCTAAATAAAATACTGAGACTCAAGATTGTGTAAAAGATCCTTTCTTATCCCATATTCTTCCCATCTCTCTGTACCTACATGGAAGACTTTTTTTTTTTTTTTTTTTTTTTTTTTTTTTTTTTTTTCCCCCTGTATCCATTGCCTTTGGGGATCATCTGCCTTATAACTGTGGTGACAAGATCAGCCAGAAGAACCAGAGAGCATTAAAGGTAGCAAAGCAGCCTCACTGACTTCACAAGAACAGTTCCTCAAGGTTGGGAAGTGAACCATGATGGGCAGAGAAGGAGGGAAGGGTGAGAATTCCTTGGGAAAAGAGATTAGAGGAGATTCTTTTGGGGAAAGTTGCCTTGGTGAAATGGAGTGAGTGGTTGTTGCAATTTTCACAAATATCAGAACCCATTTTCCTCCTTAATCTGTCCTGAGTTGATGATTCAACTGTTATATTTGGCAGGGATAAGTGAATTGTTCTCCAAGAGATTTGTGCATTACTCAAGTAAAGGATTCAAAGAACTCAGATGAGTTATTATCCTCTCAGAAGGCTTTGGAAGGCCTAGATGTTTTGTTCTCCCATCCCTATGTGTGCGCATGTGTGCTTGTGTACACTTGCACACACAATGGTAGGCATACTAAAGATTGATGCATGTGCAGGAGAGTAAAACATCCAAAGCTTCAGGGTCATTAGTATGCTGAGGATGGGTGGCCCACAGATTTCTTTTCCTCAGTGCCAAATCGGCTCCCTTCCCTTTTCCTAAAACCTCTCTGAGGTATAGGATGTCTGGTTGAAAAGCAACCAGCACCTCCTCGATCCTGTAGAAACAACCTCTTCAGGTGGCTGAGGAAAAGAAGCACGAGGAGAGGAAAGCACAGGAACTATTGTGGCTTTTATTGAAACAGTAATTGTACTGGGGCTTTAATCTGGTCTCCTGAGTTTGGAGCTTTGAAGCTGTTGCCTGCTTCCTACCTGGTAGGTTGCATTCAACACAACTACTTTTTAAGGAACCTCTAATTGCTGAAGGTATTTTTAGTGGAAGAGACATTTAAAGCATAGAGAGCAGTATGTAGTGAAATAGAAAGTTAGGAGGCCTGGGTTCTACTCTGTTTTTCCACTGATCTTGACAAAATTACTCTCTTTCTCTTATGTCTTATTTTTTTACCTTTATATTGAGAAGATTGACCTTGAAGCTCTACAAGGACTGCTCAACACTACTATTCTGCAGATTTAATAAATAAATCTGAGAACCTAAGGGTCATAACTACACAGGCATGATGTAGCTGCCTTTGAAAAATACTCACAAAGCAGGGATACATGAAAAATCATTGGAGTGTGACTTGTATCTCTAGCCTAAAGATAAAAGATCCTTTTAAAAAGAGTTTTTTGTTTCTTTGGTTCATTCTTTGTTCTCTTTATCAGTTAATATGCCTTCCGACTACTAGAGTGCACAAACCCAAAGTTAACGTGGGACACATTGCCCTCTGCAAGATTAGCTTCTAGACTTGGGCTATTAAGCTAGAGGATCCAGGCTCTGTACTAAAATCACAGAAATGCTCACTGCTTAAAGCGAAGGTTCTTAAGCTGGGGGCCTCTGGACTTTTTAAAAATAGCTTGATGTCTATAAATCAATATAATTGGTTTTTTATAATTTTTATAATTCAATATATTTTGTTATATCCATTTGACAATAATATTCTGATGAGGGGCCCATAGGCTTCCCCAGACTGCCGGAGAGCAGCATGGCTTAAAGAAGGTAAAGATTTCAAGGGACCACAGCATAGAGAAAAGAGCCCCTGCCCATGAGAGTCTCCGGACCTAGATTGAAATTCTAGCTTTGATTGGAATTTAAATCATTTAAGCTCTCTGAAGCCTCTGAAATAAAACTGGGATAATGATATTTAGACTGCTTTCCTCATTGAGTGGTACTAAAGAAAGCATTATATAAATTACTTGTTTGTACATATTTATTTATTTTTTATCTCCTTACATTGTGAATTCTTGGAGAACCTAGACAGTCTTTTCCCTCTTTTTGAATTTAGCATTGCACCTAGAACATAGAAGCCACTTAATAAATATTGATTGACTAGAAGCTAGGTGGTAGCTAGAACTGGCTGTGGACCAAGTGAGCCCTGGGGCTGCAGGCAGTGAGTTCAGGTCTGGCCTCAGATCTTCCTAGCTGTGTCATTCTGGGCAAGTCACTTTCCCCCATTTGCCTCAGGTTGCTCATCTGTGAAATGAGCTGGAGAAGACAGCAGCTGAGCTCTCCAGCCTCTGCCCAGAAATCTCTGACTGGGTCACGCAGGGTCGGGTAAATAACACTGACACTCTGGTCCACAAAGAGCTAAACACCCCAGCCACCGCCGCGTTGCGGAAAGATTTGTTCCTGAAGTTGGTCTGAGCTTGTTTGTCTTGGCTTCTCATTCAAGGTTCCCAAAGCTGCCCAGTTAAGGATTGTGGTGTGGAAGGCCTTAAATTCACCAATGACATCTCTCTTTCTTTTCTCCCTTTCAGAACCATGTCAGATTGAGGTGCGGCTGCTGCTGGCCTATGACTCGTCCACCCGGATCTCCAGAGCTGCTTGTTTGGATGGTGCAGAAGCTCTGCCTCTGGTAGAGAACAGTATTGAAGGGACCATCCCCTTTAGCAAACCTGTCAAGGTTTATATCATGCCTAAGCCAGCTCGACGCTGACCACTGACATATAGGGATGTGAGGGCTTCCTGGGGAGCACAGCATCCTGGGGCTCCTGGGAGCAGTGATGACCATGTCCTAATTCTGTCACTGAGGAGCAGCCACTTGGATTGCTTTTTGCTCACTTCACAACAGTGAGTGGACAAGGGATGCCATGAGACTCAAAAGGGTTAGCAGCAGCCAGAAGTTGCTGGATTGTCATAGCTTTCCCCAAGGGCTGGTACTCTAAGATCTTTGTTTCGCCCAGTTCAAAGCACAGGGTAAATAATTTTACATTAAAACAACCAAAAAGTTTCAAGGCTACTTTTTTTTTTTTTTTAAACAATAAATGTTGAGAAAATCTCATCTCTTTTTGTCTTAAAAGCAAAATTTTATATTTGTTAGGGATTCACATTCACATTAGAAAATATTTATTTTCCTCAAATGTTTAGCATAAACCCCTTCCTACCCTTTTGATCTTCCCGCCAAACTCCTCCCCCAATAAGAAGTGATTATTCTGCTGTCTTCTTAAACTTATAGTTTTTTCACTTGGGTTCAATACAAATTAGTTTCCAATAACTATGAATTTTTGCCACGTAGAGTTTCTAGGTGAGCATCTGGAAGAACACTTACCCTGTCAGCAGAGAGCTGTTAAAGAACAAATTGTGTCTATATCTTCAGTTCAGTTAGAGCGAACATCAAAAATTAACCATATCCAAGGTGTTATTAAAAGTGCTTTCAATAACTGTTCAGTAATATAAATTCATTGCAAATATAGGGAGTATGTGCTTTAGTGGGACCTGCCTCAACTCTGACCTAGGCCTGTGGGACTTGGATTTCTCTTCATAGGTGCTCTGTCTGACAAAACAGACACAGATATAACAGCAGCTATAGTTAGAAAAACTTTCATGCAGAGCATTGTACTTGAGGGATGCTGAGCTGGAGGTGAGAACTTACATTCTGTTGGTGGATCAACCAAAGTCAGAAAACGAGGGATTATTTATGAGGAACAGTAAGAAGGCCTTGAGTGTCAGCACCAGAGCATAGGAGATGGACTGTGGCAATAATCTAAGCTTGAGATTTAGTAATAGAACTATGAATGAAAAAGCATTTAGGTGCATACAGCGTAGGGTTATGTTGTACTGGAGGTAAAAACAGAAAAGATAGCAAACTTTGCATCAAAGAGCTCATACTAATATCTAGAGATGTCCATAGGAGGGCTAAATTAACGGAAGAATGCCAGTTCCAGAGGCCTTAGAGTTCATCCAGGTAGCTAGCTGCCCCACACAGTGGGGAACCTGGAAGGGATCAGCTACTTTTATTGGGAGGGGAAAGAAGGGGCCTAAGAATCAGAGTGAAATGCAGATTGAGGGGGCAGCTAGGTGGCACAGTGGATAGAGCACCAGCCCTGAATTCAGGAGGACCTGAGTTCAAATCTGATCTCAGACACTTAACACTTCCTAGCTGTGTGACCCTGGGCAAGTCACTTACCCCCAGCTTCAGGGGGAAAAAAAAAAAGAAATGCAGATTGAATTCCCTTAGAGCTGGGATGAAGAAGTCCATCCAGAAGGGGGGTATTAATAAGATGTGTGGGATCTGCCAGTACAGGATTCCAGGGAAGAAGATGGTATGGAATTGTTGGTTAGCTGAGGGAATGAAGTTGGAAAGAGCAGAAAATGAAGCCAGGATAGTGACAGCATTATAAAATACTGAAGGATGGAGAGATTGCAGGTTACTGAGACTGAACGGTCAATTTAGAAGGAGTAAGATGGAAGAAGAGAGGAAAGAGTGAAAGAGCCTTTATTTAGCATTTCCTATAAGCCTTGCACTGAGCAAATACAATAATAATCTCTGCTCTCATGGAGCTTAATTATCATGAGAGATAACATACCTTAGAAGAGAGGGGCACTTTGAGCTTGCAAGTTAGAAAACTGGTGAGTTAGGGTCATAGGGGAATAGACTGTTACACTCCTTTCAGGAGTAATGGCAAAATTCAGTTGACCATAATTCCAGAATTATGAGGGTGGGTGAAATGTCCAAGGATAGGGAGGAGAATCATGGATGGGACCTGGCCTTCAAGATTGGCGCCCCAGGGCATTTAATTCTGGGACTGAAGGGGCTAGAATGACAGGAGGTTATGATCAAAGGAATTCCAGCATTCTTGATCATGGAATAGAATATCTGAAGTCAGATCTTCTTAACTCCAGTCTCCTTCCAAAGAGAAGGAAAGAGGAGGAAGGAAATCATCTAAAATCTTTTTTTCCAGTAGTATTTTATTTTCCCAAATACATATAAAGATAATCTTCAACATCCATTTTTTAAAAATTTATATTCCAAATTTTCCTCCCTTCTCACCTCCCTTCTTACCTCCCACCCTCCCCAAGGCAGCAGCAAACTGTAAGTTAAATATATATATTTTAAATAATCTTTTGTTGCAGAACATATGCCTGGGTGATTTTTTACAACATTGTCCCTTACACTCACTTCTGTTTTGACTTTTCCCTTCCCTCCTTCCAACCCCCTCCCCTAGATGGCAAGCAGTCTTATATATATTAAATGTGTTATAGTATCCTAGATACAATATACGTGTGCAGAACTGAACAGTTCTCTTATTGCATAGGGAGAATTGGATTCAGAAGGTAAAAATAACCTGGGAAGAAAAACAAAAATGCAAACAATTTACACTCATTTCCCAGTGTTCCTTCTCTGGGTGTAGCTGATTCTGTCCATCATTGATCAATTGGAACTGAATTAGATCTTCTCTGTGTTGAAGATAGCCACTTCCATCAGAATAAATCCTCATACAATATCGTTGCCGTGTATAATGATCTCCTGGTTCTGGTCATTTTTCACTTAGCATCAGTTGTAGGCCTCTCCAAACCTCTCTGTGTTCATACTGCTGGTCATTTCTTACAGAACAATAATATTCCATAACATTCATATACCATAATTTACCTAACCATTCGACAATTGATGGACATCCATTCATTTTCCAGTTTCTAGTCACTACAAAAAGGGCTGCCACAAAACATTTTGGCTATGCACAATTCTTTTCAACATTTCTATATTCATCATGTTGTATAAGAAAAATCAGACTGAAAGGGAAAAAAAACACAAAGGAAAAAAGTATCATAGTTGATCATCACATAATCTTGCTATTGCTGTGATACATTCTGGTTGTACTCAATCCACATCAGTTCATGTAAGTCTTTCTAGGTTTTTCTGAAGTCATCCTGCTGATTGTTTCTTATAGGATAATAACATTCCATAACATTCATATACCATAACTTATTCAGCTCCAGCTGATGGGCATCCATTCAGTTTCCAGTTCCTTGCCACTACCAAAAGGAACTGCTACAAGCATATTTGCACATATGGGTCTTTTTCCTTCTTATGAATCTCTGGGATCTAAGCTACTGCTGGATCAAAGGGTATGCTCAATGTAGATAGCTCTTTGGGCATAATTCCAAATTGCTTTCCAGAAAGGTTGGATCATTTCACAGTTCCACCTCTTTAGCTCCACTAATACACAAGTATTGGTGTCCCAGTTTTCCCATATCCTCTTCAACATTTATCATTATCTTTTTCCTGTCATCCAATCTGAGAGATATGAAGTGGTACCTTAGAGTTGTCTTAATTTGCATTTCTCTAATCAATAGGAATTTAGAGCATTTTTTCATGACTAGAAATGACTTTAATTTTTTCCTCTGAAAATTGTCTGCTCATATCCTTTGGCAATTCATCAGTTGGGGAATGGCATGTATTCTTATAAATTTTAATTAGTTCTCTATATTTTAGAAATGAGGTGTTTATCAGAAACACTGGCTGTAATTTTTTTCCCCCAGTTTATTCCTTACCTTCTAGTCTTGGCTGCTCTAGTTTTGTTTTGTGCAAAAACTTTGTCATCAAAACCTCTATTTTGCATTTCATAATGTCCTCTAATTCTTCTTTGGCCATAAATTCCCTTCTCCACAGTTCTGAGAAGTAGACTATCCCTTGTTCTCCTAATTTGCTTATGGTATCACCCTTTATGACTAAACCATGAACCCATTAGGTCTTGTCTTGGTCCAGGGTGTTAGATGTTGGTCAATGTTTAGCTTCTGCCATGCTGTTTTTCAATTTTCCCAGCAGAAATTGATTAAATTCTTTTTTTTTTTAATATTATCCCTTGTATTCATTTTTCCAAATTATCCCCCCCCTCCACTCCCTCCTCCCGATGACAGGCAATCCCATACATTTTACATGTGTTACAATATAACCTAGATACAATATATGTGTGTAAATACCATTTTCTTGTTGCACATTAAGTATTAGATTCCGAAGGTATAAGTAACCTGGGTAGAAAGACAGTAGTGCTAACAATTTACATTCACTTCCCAGTGTTCCTTCTCTGGGTGTAGTTATTTCTCTCCATCATTGATCAGCTGGAAGTGGGTTGGATCTTCTTTATGTTGAAGATATCCACTTCCATCAGAATACATCCTCATACAGCATTGAAGTGTACAGCGAGCTTCTGGTTCTGCTCATTTCACTCAGCATCAGTTGATGTAAGTCTCTCTAAGCCTCTCTGTATTCCTCCTGCTGTCATTTCTTACAGAGCAATAATATTCCATAACCTTCATATACCATAATTTACCCAACTATTCTCCAATTGATGGACATCCATTCATCTTCCAGTGTCTAGCTACAACAAAAAGAGCTGCCACAAACATTTTGGCACATACAGGTCCCTTTCCCCTCTTGGGATATAAGCCCAGTACTAGCACTGCTGGATCAAAGGGTATGCACAGTTTGACCAACTTTTTGGGCATAGTTCCAAAATTGACTCTCCAGAATGGCTGGATTCTTTCATCAACTCCACCAACAATGCACCAGTGTCCCAGTTTCCCCACATCCCCTCCAACATTCATCATTATTCATCATTTGGATCCCATCTTTTCTCCTATCCTTAACCCTCAAACCCTGGGTTACATTCCCTTCTTCCAATCCCTCCATCTACCTTTTCTGTACATCTGGAGAAAGTCCACAAAACTGATTAGACTTACTAAGAATTTCTCTTACATAAACTCACCTGGACTCTGCTTCATTTCTGCTCTAAGATGACTATTCCTAGCTTCTTAAATCATCATTTCCTTTCTCTCTCTCAGGTTTGTCTCCTATATTACTTTTTTTTTTTAATGGAGCTTATTCATTCCAAACTCCCTCTTTACACTTAGAAACTGTCTTCATTATAGGTAGAGCCAATATGGCAAAGGTAGAAACTTGTCCATCTTCTTCCCAAGTCCAAAATCCTTTAAATAATGACTCTAAACAAATTTTTGAGTGTCAGAACACCCAAAAAAGATCTAGTAGAACATTTTCAGATGAAGGCAACTTAGAAGATCAGCAGAAAAGTTCTGAAACCTCTCTTCATCATTTCTTGTTCTGCTTTGCTCCAACCTTACTAAAAGCTAGTCTCTCCACTTCCATTCATCTCATGCTCTTTTGCCTCCTCTAGCAGCTTTCTCCCATAATCATTCACTTTTTTATCTTTAGACTTCTTATCCACTGGCTCCATTTCCCTATTCTTAGAAGATTTTCATCTGACTTTGCAGTTCCTTCAAGCTATCATCCTATATCCCATCCCTTGGAGCCAAATTCTTCAAGAAAGTTACACTCTGCCTTAGTACTTTGCAGTCCAGCTTCCTAACCCACTGTTTGACTGACACCTCTCTCAGTCCAATGGCTTTTATCCAGTTCTTCTTCTGCTTCATGCCTAAATTTTGACATTGTGGAAATACTCACATGCCACCTTCACTGGCTTTCTTAGTTTTCCTACTTGTCAGACCTTTAAGGCTCACCATTTTGCTCCTACCCACAAAGCTTGAATGTGACTAAGACCCACTTTCTCCTTTGGTGATCCCATCAGCTCCTATAGATTCAATAATCATCTCTGAGATGACTCCCAGACCTATGTAGCCAGATTTAAGCTCTGCTGTATTATCAGCTGTCTACTAGAAATCCCTACTTGGGTGTTCTATAGTGATCTGAAATGCCACCTGTTTAAAATAGCATTTATCCCCAATCCATTTCTTTATCTCCACCTCCTACTCCCTTTCAAATTTCTCATTTCTATTGAGGGCACTGCTTCCGGTTATATCAGGTCTATAAAATAGAATTTATAAAAATCTGTCATTGCCTTTCTTTTCAATTAAATGACCATCATCCTAGTCATTGCAGATCCAGATCATTGCAGTCAGCCTTTTAATTTATCCCTGCTTGTGTTTCTACTGGGTCTGTATCCCAAAGAAATCATAAAAAAGGGAAAAGAGCCCACATGTGCAAAAATGTTTGTGACAGCCCTTTTTGTAGTGACAAGGAAGTGGAAACTGCATGGATGCCCATCAGCTGGCATATGAATGTTATAGAATATTATTGTTCTATAAGAAATGACCAGCAGGATGATTTCAGAGGCCTGAAGAGACTTAAAGGAACTGATGCTGAGTGAAGTGAGAACCACCAAGAGATTATTGTACATAGTAACAAGATTCTATGATAATCAATTCTGATGGATATGGCTCTTTTCAATAATGAGGTGATTCAAGACAATTCCAGAAAATGGAATTGGAGAGACTATTTGCATCCAGAAAGAGGATTGTGGGGACTGAATGTGGATTGAAATATAATATTTTCACCTTTTTATTATTGTTGATTTGCTTGGGGGTTTTTGTGTGTGGTTTTTTTTTTTCTCTTTTGATCTGATTTTTCTTGCACAGCATGACGAATACACAAATGTGCTTAAAAAGACTGCACATTTTTGACCTATATCAGACTGCTTGCTGTCTTGGGGGGAGGGTAAAATAAGGAGGGAGAAAAATCTAGAACACAAGGTTTTTCAAAAGGTAATGTTGAAAACTATCTTTTCATGTATTTGGAAAAATAAAAAGCTCTTATAAAAATGTTTTTCATAAAATCATCCCTGTTTTCACTCTCCAACCCATCTTCCACGTAATTGCCAAATAGATAATTCTAAATTGCAGCCATGACCACATCATTCCCAATCAGAAATCTCCAGTGGCTTCCTGTTTGCTTCTAGGATGAAATAGAAAACCAATAACCTGTCCTCCACAACATAGCTCTCCCTTTTGTATTCTTATTTCATATTATTCCCCTTTATGCAAACTATTCCAATCAGATTCCCTTGCTGGCTGTCCCTTCTTTGTGCCTTTGCCAGATGGTCCCCTATACCCAGAAAGTATTCTCTCTTTACCTAAACTTTGATCCTTGAGCTTCCTGTAAAGCAATGCTGAGGTGCTACCTTATTTGGAGACCTTCCCTCGTTCCCTCACTCATTAGTGTTGTCTTCTTGAAATTTTTTGAATATTTCTTATGTTTTTGTAAATATATTCTTCCCATTGAGCATAAGCTTTTTTTTTCTTCTTTTTAAGAGTAATCAGGACCAAGTGACTTGACCAAGGTCACACAAGTAGTAAGTGTTAGACTAGATTTTAACTCGGGTCTCCTGACTCCAAGACCTGTGCTCCATCCATGTCCCACCTAGGTGCCCTGAACACACATTTTTTTAGTAGCTGTTTTTTGTATTTGTACCATGGCTATATAGCACATTCCCTTACATCTAGCAAGTAGTTAATAAATATTTATTGAATTTAACTGAGGGACACTGAATAGATTATTCCTGTTACAGTATGAGTTGGACTAAATGTCCTTTGAGTAGCCTACACAAGGTAATGGAGGCACAAAAAAATAGCAACTGCCAGAATTAGAACCTGGATCTTATGGTCCATATTTCCATTTGTAATTCTGCCCTAAAAAGTGTTGCTGATTTTTTACAAAAAGAAGCCTTAAAAATTGGAGTGGAGGTCTTAAAATAGATCCTGCATGCTCTAAATGAAGATAGGATTAAATAGTTTAAGCAGAGCATGCTTAAGTACTCCTGTAGAGTACTTTGGGATAGGAGCTCAAAACAGTTTCACTGAACAAGCATTTATTAAATGCCTACTTTGTGTCAAGCAGTACTCTAGATACAAAAAGTCTTTTCCCTCAAGGAGCTTTCATTCTACACATGCACACAGATAAACAGAGATTACATATAAGCATGTACAAGATAGACGTATATGACGTATATGAGAGTATACGTCAATTCAAAGTAATTGAAGAGCAACAAAAAAACCCAACAGAATCAAAGGAAATTCTGTGAAAGGCAAGCCTAGAAGGAAGCTAGAACTTTGAGGAGAGAGAAGAGAAGCATTACCAGCTGTCCAGAGGCAGTCGATGGAAAAGTATGGCAATGTCATGAAAACGTGGCTCATCTGGCTCTTGTGGTTGAAGTGGAATTAGGCAGAAGGGCTCCTATTGCAACTCCAAGAATTTGTATCTTGTGCTAGTGCTTTAGCAGCATCTCCTGAGAATGAGTTGCATGACTCTGGGCAGATGTAAGAGATCTTGTGTATCACTGAGTCCAGGCCTTCCATCTGTGAGCAGGAGGGGCCCAGAAATGTGAAATACAAATGATACAAATGATCTCTTAAGCTTCCTTTCAATGTCAAAATTTTTCAAGATCTAGTCTGATATTTTCACTTTATAAATAGAAGCTCAGGCCCTTTCAAGACAAAAGTGGCAGATCAGTGATTTGGACCTGTGTTGTCTTGTTCCGAACCCAGCATTTTCCACTATAGTGCACCCCTGTCTGTACCAGCAGGGAGAAGTGAGTTATCTGGAATTACACAGTGAACTCTTTTGGATCAGGAATAGAAGTGATGGCCTCCCTTTTCCTCCTAGATCACTGACATTCTCTTCCCAGAGCTAGTTAAGGAGTGAAAGGAGTAGGATGAAGGAGGACATGGGAATCTGTGAAGTTCTGTGTAGTTTTCACAAGCTTATTTACATGGGGAACCACCAGGTGTCACTGTGAGGCAAGGTTTGGCTCTGTAAGAGACGGCAAGTTCGAATTTTAGAATTCCTCCTTTCGTTAGTGATCTCAGAGGAACAATTTTTCCTTGTTCTGTACTTTGTCCCACTGCCTTTATGTCTGAGGGGACCTTATTGTAGATCATCCCTAACGGGTCACAACAAAAGTTCATTTTAGCCACTGGAGTGGTTTGTCATTTCCTCTAGTTCACTTACAGATGGTGAAAGAGTCAAACAACATTAAGTGACTTGCTCAGGGTTACACAACTACTGTGTCATATTTAAACTCAGGTTTTCCTGGCTATAGATCCAGCACTCTATCTACTACATCACCCAGCTGTCCTATTCCCCAATAGAGCACCTCTTTAGTTTTTTCCTTTGTAACTAAAATATATATAAATATTTTTGTACATACATTGCCCTGCTTTCTTTGCTTTCTCTGTGTGTTAGGATTACTAAGTGAGAACTTGGGTTGTCTGGATAGTGACGAGGTGAGAATTCAGGTTGGACAATTATAAGGTGAGAACTCAGGTTGACTTGATAGAAGGAGCAAGCCCATTGGCTGAAGTGGTTCTTCCCAGAAGCCCTTGCATTATCCCACGCCCATTCTCTGGGAGGATAAAGAGGACAGCACTCCAGGAAGAGAAGAAGACTCTGAATTGCATCAGGCTTGACGGGGCTCTCTGCAGGAAGGGAAGTCACTTCTTTGGACAAGAGTTAACAGCAACTGCCTGGAGACAACGGTTCGTTACAGGAAGAAGAATCTGTCGGAGAGATTTGAGTAGAAGACACAGCAGATCTCTTCCCAGAGAGAGATCCAGCAGCTTCTGGAGACGACAGCTCATTACATCTGTGAATACATCTAGATGTGGAATATATGGATCAAAGGGTATATATCTGTGCAATAACTTACAGGCATAGTTTCACATTGTAGCTGAACACATAGCTCCGCTCAATAATTACCCACACCCCTTTCCAACAGTTACCATTTTTCTCTTTTGTTGTTGTTGCCAGTTGTTATCTGTATAAAACAAGGAGGAGGGTGTAGGGAGAAGCAGATGAATGTCACTCATTTGAACTGCACAAAGAAGGGAAGAATACACATATACTATACCCATATGCACAGATGGGTACAGAAACATTTCATTCAACAGGCAAAGAGGGAAAAGGAGAAGGGGAAAAGAACAATTGGAGGGAACACTAAAGGAGAAATTATTCCCAAGCAAAACAAATCTTTACTAAGGATGTACAGAAATATTTATGTCTCTCTTTGGGGTAGCAAAGAGTGAGAATCTGAGGAGTTGCCAAAATAAAAGGGAGTGTGGCTGAGCAAGTTATAATCAATAGTTGTTAAAAATTTAAAAATCACTATCTGTGCTAAGTACTGAGAGTACAACTAAAAACAAAGATAGTTCCTGACCTCAAGGAGATTCCTTTTTACTAGGGGAAGACAGTATACATAAGGAAGCTGAAAAGCAGGAATGGGGAGGATGTCCAAAGAAGTGTGTAATGGAGGATAGGGATTAATTTGTGGTGAGTTCTTCCTTGTTCCTCTTTTAGAGGCCTTGGGGACCCGGGGGATCTGCCCACCAGGCATAAGGCCAAATTGTACTGATGAGACCTTGGAGTATCTAGCAGATTTAATCTAGCAAAATAATGAGATTTTTCAGTGATGAGTTTCCTGGGGAAGGAAGGCATGCTGGAAAAATCCAAAGAAATCCAAAGACTATTGCTGATTGGGAATGTCATGGAATTAAACCTATTTTGTTGTATAAAATGGTGGCAAAGATGGCTTCAGAGAAACCTGAAATGATGTATATGAACTGATGCAGAATGAAGTAAAGAGAGCAATACAACAATAATATTGTAAAGAGAATCAACTTAGAAAGAATTAGAAACACTGATCATCATAATGACCAATCATAGTTCTAGAGGACTAATGATAAAATATATGAAGGATTGAAAGTGAAAAATGAGACAATTTTTTTTTTGGATAGGACCAGTTTTTTTTTTTTTGCTTGACTTTATATGTTTATAATGGGAGTTTTGTTTTCTTTTGTTCGCAACTGGAGGGGAGAGGGTTCATAGTTAAAGGGAGAGAAAACACATTTTTGCTAATTGAAAAAATTATAATTAATTTTTAAAATTGATATTGGTGATTTAACCAATAGACATTTATTAATTACCTACTATGTGCCAGGAACTATCCTGAGTATTAAAGATATACACAATGAAAATCCCTGCCGTCAAAGAGATTTACATTCTAATTGAAAGACATCATGTAAAAGATAGCTTAAAAGTGGGTGGGGGTGAGGAGGTATTCTTGGAAGTGTCATGTTGGAGAATTCAAAGGAGTTCAAAATGACAGTAGCTGGATTCTTTCACAGCTCACACCAACAATGCATCAGTTGTTCCCAGTTTTCCCACATCCCCTGCACAACATTCAGCATTATTCTTTTCCTGTCATTTTAGCCAGTCTGACAGGTGGGAAGTGGTATTTCAGAGTTGTCTTAATTTCCCATTTTTCTGATTAATAATGACTTGGAGCATCTTTTCATGAGTAGAAATATTTTTAATTTCTTCATCTGAAAATTGTCATTGACCATTTTTCTACAAAGGAATGACTCTTAGATATTCCATATGTTCCTTACATTCTTTGATATGAGACTAATTTAGAGAAACTTGCTGCAAAGGCCCCAGTTGTATAAGTTTCCCTTCTAATTTTTACTCCATTTAGACTTTAGTGTGCAAAATTTTTCATTTCATATAATCAAAATTTCCATTTCATCTTGTGTTATTTTTCTCTTTTTTGATGGAGAATTCTTCCCTATCCATATATCTGAAAAGTAATTTCTTCTTCTAATTTGTTTGTGATCTGACCCTTTAAATCTAAATCATTTTATGCATTTGGCATTTATTTTGGTGTATGGTGTTGAGGAGTTGCTCTGAAAGCAATTTCTGCTAGACTGCTGTTCAGTTTTCATCATTTTTTGGGGGGGGTCAGTAGTATGTGTTCTCCCATGTAATTAGAGTCTTTGGGTTTATTAAACTAAACTCTATGCTACTGTTTGCTTCTGTATATTATATGACTAATCTGTTCCCTGATTGACTTCTCTTTTTTACAACCAAAACCAAATTTTGGATAAAGTTTTTTTTTTTTTTTTTTTTTTTTTTTTTGCTTAGACAATTGGGGTTAAGTGACTTGCCCAGGGTCACACAGCTAGGAAGTGTTAAGTGTCTGAGACCAGATTTGAATTCAGGTCCTCCTGACTTCAGAGCTGGTGGTCTATCCACTATGCCAAAACTGCCTCTCAAAACTAAATTTTAATGATTACTGCTTTGTGGAGCAGTTTGAGGTCTGGTACCGATTTCTTTCTTCCCATTTTTTTTTCATCTTCAGAGATTCTTTATCTTTTGTTTCTCTATATAAATTTAGTTGTTTGTTGTTTTTTTTTTTTTTTCTAGCACTATAAAAGTTTCTTTCTGGAGTTGTGTTGGTATAGCATTGAACAAATTTAGGTAATATCACTTTTATTATATTGTCTTGCCCTTCTCATAATCAACTGGTGTTTCACTAATTATTTCAGTATTTCCTTATTTCTGCATCTTGGAAGAAACACTTGCAATTACTGAATAGCTTCTGTATTATTTTGAATAAAGTTTCTCTTTCTAGCTTTACTTGCTGAATTTTGTTGGTCATATATTAGAATGCTGATGATTTGTTATGGATTTATATCTTTCAGCTTTGTTGTGATTTTTAATTATTTCAATTAATTTTAAGTTAATTCTTTAGAATTCTCAAAGTATCTTGTATTATCATCTATAAATAGCAAAAATTTCTTTTTTTTAAACTTATATTTATTTCTTCAATTTTGTTTTCCTATCTTATGTGTACCTAAAATTTCTAGCAATATATTGAATAGTAGTGATGATAATGGGGATGTTTTGCCCCTGCTCTAATGAGAAAGACTCCTAACTTTTTTCCATTACATATTGTTGTGACTGCGTTAGTACCCTGGGTACCTTAGAATCAGCCAGAGTCAGGATAAGCAAAAGTTTTTATTCTTGGTCTTTTGGAGTCACTGTCAGGGGATTAGATATAGGAATCTCCACACCTCCTTTCTCTCCCTCCACCGCCAAAGAATGATCCCGCTTGTCCTACTCCACCTTCTGATCTCCCTTTCCCTTCTCTGTTCACACCCACAGATCCAGCCAGCACTGAGTAGAGTAGGGTCATCCTCCAAGCATATGCTAATAGAGAATTGTCCAATTGGTAATTAACCTTAAGTGCTAGGTTAAGTGTATCTGCTCAGAGTTTCAGCCCTTTACAACATAGGTTTGCACTTGGGGTAATCTTGTTCTCTGGACCCATATCTTTTTTATTTTTTATCTTTTTTTAAAATTAATTTTTTTTTTTTAAGTACTCAGCCTTAGAATCAGAGGGACCTAATTTCAAATTTGACCTCAGACACTTAACACTTCCTAGTTGTGTGACCTTAGGCAAGTCATTTACTTAAATTGCCTTGCAAAAACAAACAAACCAAATTAATTTTTAACATTTTTATTTAAAGTTTTGAGGTCCAAATTCTACGTTTCCTTTCTCCTTCCCTTAGATGGTAAGCAATCAGATATGTCATATAAGTGCAATTATGTAAAACACTTCCATAGTAGTCATTTTTTACAAGAAGACACTAATAAAAGAGAAAGAATGAAAGTAAAACACAGCATACTTCAGTCTGTATTTAAATATTAATTCTTTCTCGGGAGGCAGATTGTATATTTCCTCGTTAGTCCTTTGGGATTGTCTTGGATCATTGTATTACTGAAAATAGCTAAGTCATTCACTTCCTTATCAAATAGTGTTGTTCCCCAGACAGCCAGGTGGTGCAGTGGATAGAGCACCAGCCCTGAATTCAGGGGGACCTGAGTTCAAATCAGGTCTCAGACACTTAACACTTCCTGGCTGTGTGACCCTGGGCAAGTCACTTAACCCTAATTGTCTCAGCAAAAAAAAAAAAAAAAAAAAAAAAAAATTGCTGTAATTATGTACAATGTTTTGGTAACATTCATTTCATTTTTCATCCATTTGTGTAAGTTTTTCCAAATTTTTATGAAATCATACTGCTTGCCATTTCTCATAGCACAATAATATTCCATTATATGTTGAGCCTTTCCCCAGTTGATGGGCATCCCCTAGATTTCCAATTCATAGACACCACAAGTAGAGCTGCTATAAATATTTTTGTATAAGTAAGTCCTTTTCCCTTTTTTGGGGGATGTCTTTGAGATACAGACATAACAGTGCTGTATCAAAGGGTGTGTAGGTTTATAGCCCATTAGGCATAGTTCCAAATTGTTCCCCAAAATAGAGTGTTTTGCAACTCCACCAACAATGCATTAGTGTCCCATTTTTCTCACATCCCTGCCAACATTCACCATGATCTTTCCAATCTGATAGAAGTGAGGTGGTACCTTAAGAGTTGTTTTAATTTGCATTTCCCTAATCAAAAGTTATTTTGAACACTTCTTTATTTGCCTATGGATAGCTTTGATTTCTTTGTCAGAAAACTGCCGTCCATATTCTTTGAACTTTTATCAACAGCCTATCTTTTTCCTAAAGCTGATCTCATGGCCTACAGCTTCTACACCTCCATAGCTTCCTCTTTATAACTGTATGTACATTGTGCATAGCCTCATCTTCCTTCACCGCTGTAGCACAAAGAAATTCTCCCTTTCTGATTTTCTCCAAGGTGATGGAGTTAAGCTAGCTTGGTACCTAATCAGACCTTTTTAATCAGCTTGTATGGCTTTCACTGGTTATTTTAATTTTTAATATGACCAATATTCTTGTTTTATTATGGTAACTCTTAGGGATACCCTCAAGTCACTGTAGCTAGTGCTACTACCAGTCCCCTAGCTACTTGACTCAATCTGTCCATATCATCAGAAAAAAAAAAATCATTAGTTTCATTAGGTTTCTGGCCAGATGTACTAAAAATTAAGATGGTAATTTCTCTTTGTGCTGAATGATACTACCAACTTTTGAAAACACCCTCTCTATTGCTATTTCAGAACTATAGAATGTCTCAAAATATTTCAAACATTCTAGATACAAGATTCTATACCTTAGATCCTGCAGATTATTACAATTCTGGGACTTTTCTCCTGTCTGATGCTTGCTAGCCCGTTAGCGGTTCCATTGCATATTTGACTCAGATAATGAACCTTGGAAGGACAAGGGACCACTCAGAGAAAGTTACTATGAGGGGCCTCTTTTTTTTTTCTATCATAGCATCTTGTCCTGAACTTGCTCACACACAATGATTTTTTTGTGGAACTCAGGAGATCTAGATCTTACCTGCTGTACTCAAGTGTTCTCAAGAACTCAAGAAGTGCTTAAGCATTCTTATAAATGTGATGCTATCTGACTTAGGTAAGATATCCTTCCATTTGTGTACAAATAAAGTTCTCATCTTGGGGCTTGGGAAGTATGGAACTGTCATCATTTACAAATGAAGCATCTGAATCTGATAGCAAGAATGTTGCTTTAATTTTCTGTGTAGATGAAAACCCAATTGTGATTCCAAACTTGCACTTCAACTGCTAAACTATGTCATAGCCTTTACCTAACGAGATTGTCACTTTTCTACAGCATTCTTCCATTGAAAGGGAGGGTTGTGAACCGCTTTCTGGCTATTCTTATTTGAATTTAGTCATATTTTTAAGTGGTCAAAGTAGTCATCAAGTATCTCCTTAGTGTATTCTCTAACTCATCCCAATACGGACCATTCTACAATCCTCCAATTCTATGGCTAACTGGCATATTGTTTGGAGCCCAGGTTCTGGAATTAGGAGAACCAAGGTTCGAATCTAACCTCAGACATTTTCTAGTTTTGTGATCCCAGACAAATCACTTAACTCTCGTTGCCTCAGTTTATAAAATGAGGTGGAGAAGGAAATGGCAAATCACTCCAGTATCTTTGCCAAGAAAACTCCAAAAAGGGTCACAAAGAATAAGACATGACTGAAAAACAATAACAAAAAACCAATTTTTTCTTTTTCTCTCACGACTTTTATAATATCTCAGTTGCATTCAAAAATTTATTTCAAGTATCAGTAATTTTGTTTGAATGTTAATATTCATAAAATGTCAGTATTCTCTATCCATTCATATTTTTACAATATTGATTCAAAATGCTTATATTTAGTCAGTCATTAAGTGATAATTTCACTGAATGACCAAAAATATTTTTTCTTTTTACTTTTTTTTTCAAAAATATTTCCAAACTTCAAGATGATAGATATTTAGCAATATCAAATCAGCAACAATAATGGCAATAACAAGTATCAGCAATATAATAGTTACCAGCAGATTATCAGCAAGGCAAATGTGAAAATAAAAACTATCAAAAAAAGTATTCAATTTGTACAACAATGAGAAGTTATATAACAGTTAACATTCATTTTGGAACCACCAAATAATGATTATTAATCTTCAATTGCAACATATCAGAGCAGTAGATTTAAAATAATGAAAGTTAGATATACAAAAAAGGAGACAGGAAGAAAGACGCTAAAAAAATTAGAAAATAACAAAATCAAATATATATTCAAAATGAAAAACAATCCATCTGATTTTAGTGAGATAGAGAAAAAAACAGAATAAGCCACAAAAAGGAAATAAAAGTTATCTCAAAGAAAACTGCATATTGAGAAAAATATTTTAAAAATCAAATTTAAAATTAAATCAGAAAATTCAGTATCTAATAATCTTCCTCAAGAGTAAGACTAAAAAAAACCAAGAAAATTAAATAAAAATTTAAAAGTAGGGCTAAGTTCAATTTTAAATTCAAGCTATAAGAGAAAAATTATAATAAAATATTTTTAAAATTCAGAAAGTAAAAAGGAAAATAAAATTATGATAAAACAAAGGTAGCACAAAAAAAAATCTACACAAGAGAAATTAAAAAAAAAAACAATTCTCAAAACACTGTTAAAAATATACCTATATGCCAGATATAATTCCTATCTGTAATGTACAGGTATCTCTGAGGCAAAATTTGGCTGTATACAGTACACAGAGTATTGGACCTAGAGTTAGTAAACCTGAGTTCAAATGTAGCCTCAGGTACATAATAGTTATGTGACTGGGCAAGTCACTTAACCTGTTTGCCTCAGTTTCTTCAACTGTAAAATGGGGTTAATAATAGCACCTTCAGAGTTATTGTGAGGATCAAATGACCCTCATTAGACTGAAAATAAGGAGCTTAGCAAACAGCCTGGTAAGTGTTATAGAAATGCTTTCCCCCTTTTTTTTCCCTTTCCCTGTATCAGAGAAACTAAAACAGTAAAAAAGACACTGATTCTTACTTTCCTCCCACTAGATAAGTGGAGGGGCAAGTTAGATCCCTTGTTCCTCCTCTCACTAAGAAGCCCCAGAACTATGATTTTCCTTCTTTACTACATACCTTTTGATGTCAAAGGAAATTTTTTCCCTGAGGCACTCATATTTTAAGATACACTTAGCTCTGATTATGACATTGATTTATTTTTGTTTAGAGATCATCTGTCAATATCAAGACCATACGGTTCTTTCAAGATCAAGTTGCCCTCACTTTTCTCACCCTGCCAGTTAAGAGCCCCTAGTATTCTGACCAGAGGTCTCTGTATTATTGTGTGTGTGTGTGTGTGTGTGTGTGTGTGTGTAACACACTAATCCTCCACTGCACATTTCCCTGCATGCAATTAATATATAGACATGCATCATAAAACTATTAAGATTGATTATAATTTTTTTGTTAAGGGTAGCTTGCTTTTATAGGCATGAATTAAATCAAGTTATTAACAGACTCAAATAATAGACACTGAGCCAACAATAGAGGCACAGGGGACCTGAAGCATTTGACTAATTACCTCAGTCCCCTGGATCTCTTATCTAGAGATTTTCCTGTTTTGACTTCCAAAACTTTGGTCATAATTCCCTTATTAAAATCCCTGAAATCTGCCTGTCTGAATTATGTTTTCCTCTTCTTTCAACCATCTCTCTCCAAAACTAAAAGCAAAACCCTCATTTTGCTTTAAAGGCCCCAAGATATCACTCACCGTATGATATTCTCAAGTCTCTCAATGAAGAGAATATGGCCCAGGGTTACAATCTCAGGATTTACAGTTAGGCTTCTGGACAAGAGGATCTCTGAGTCCTGTTATAAATGTACATTTGTATTTTGTAATTTTTCATTTTCTTTTGCAAATGTTAGGCATGTAGTATATGGGCTTGGCAAAGACTAAGTGTGAGTCTCACTGTATGACCTTGGGCAAACCATTTAACTCCTATGGACCTAATTTCTTCACCTGTGAAATGAGGAAAATAAATGATCTACTTGTATGAATGTGAATCATAGAATGGCACATGGTGGATGTAAATAGGCTAAAGCATATTATTAACAATTACTTGTTTGAAAGTGGCATAAAACAAATTGATAAATGGTCAAAGGACATGGACAATTTTCAGATGAAGAAATTGAAACCCTTTCTAGTCATATGAAAAGGTGCTCCAAATCACTATTAAGCAGGGAAATGCAAATTAAGACAACTCTGAGATACCACTACACACCTGTCAGATTGGCCAGAATGACAGGGAAAGATAATGCAGAATGTTGGAGACGTGGGAAAACTGGGACATTGATGCATTACTGTGGAATTCTGAATGGATTCAACCATTCTGGAGAGCAATTTGTAACTATGCTCAAAAAGTTATCAAACTGTGCATATCCTTTTGATCCAGCAGTCTTGCTATTGAGCTTATATCCCAAAGAGATCCTAAAGGAGGGAAAGGGCCCACATGTTCAGAAATGTTTGTGGCAGCCCTCTTTGTAGTGGCCAGAAACTGGTAACTGAGTGGATACCTATGAGTTGGAGAATGGCTGAGTAAATTATGATATATGAATATTTTTGTTCTGTAAGAAACAACCAGCAGGATGATTTCAGAAAAGCCTGGAGAGATTCACATGAACTGATGCTGAGTGAACTGAGCAGGACCAGATATATGCCAATACTATACGATGATCAATTCTGATGGACATGGCCCTCTTCAACAATGACATGATTCAGGTCAGCTCCAATAATCTTGTGATGAAGAGAGTGTACCCAGAGAAGACTGTGGGAACTGAGTGTGGATCACCACGTAACATTTTTACTCTTTTTGTTGTTTGCTTGCGTTTTATTTGTTCTCATTTTTTTCTTTTTGATCTGATTTTTCTTGGGCAGCAAGATAATTGCATAAATATGTATACATATATTGGATTACTTGCTATCTAGGGGAGGAAGGTAGGGAAAAATTGGAACACAAGGTTTTGCAAGGGTCAATGTTGAAAAATTATCAATGCATATGTTTTGAAAATAAAAAGCTTTAATTAAAAAAAAAAGTGGCATAAAAGACATCCAAGAAGGTGAATTGGTTATGGAACTAGCTTTGGTTCTATACACACATACAACTTCTTTCCTAGAGTATTCCCAAAAACATAGGGATAAAAATCTCAAAGAAAGAAAAGTTGTAGTGGAGTTGCAATTGGCCTAAGTAGAAAATTATATTATTTCATGATTCATATTCATACAGTGACAGTGTGTATTTGAAATAAATGTGATATATTTGAGATATACTATTTGAAAATATTGGTATTAGAGAGATGAGCTCAGTTGTGATCAATTTGGGATCACTGATAGTTTTTCCACTTCACAAATGCAATCCAGATTCACTTCCTCTACTTGTTCACTTCTGGATCTAGATAACTGCCCATTTTTTATGCCTGTGTGGGAAATACATGAATTAATTCAATTCTCAAAATATCAGAATCATAGAAGTGGATAGGAATTAAGAGGCCATCTAATACAGCTTATATCCAAAGGTATATTAGTAAATGTTGCACCATTTATTCATTTATCATTTAACCATCATTACATTATTTATTTATTTTTTGAGGTATAAATGCTCATTAAAAATTTAACAATCTTAAAAGCTGATTCCAGTACATCTCCATCTATATCCCAAGAACCCTCCCTACATTCAGTAAAGTGGACAAGTTTTTATCAAGAATTTACAGTGTGCTAATCTCTGGGAATATAAATACAAACAAAAAGAAACACAGTCTGCCCTCGAGAAGTTTATATCCTAATAAAGTAAGACATCACATAAAAGGAAACAGAAAAGCCTGGTGATTGAGAAAAGGAAAGGAGAAGGAATAGTTTGAAGATGAGGAGTGGACCTCAGGAGAAGTGTAAAGAAGGGAACAGGATGAGCCAGGAGTACTTTCCCTAAAATGGAGATTATGAGTAGAACTGACCAATCAGGAGTTATAGGGAAGTAGTAATCATCCAGGTAATTAGTTTGCTGGGTCATGACTGATAGAGAAAGAAGTCTGGGGAGTCCTAAGTAGAACCTAGAGAAGAATGAAAGAGTAGCTATATCTGAGATTTTGTCTTTCAGTCATTTCTTGAAGACATTCATTGAGGGAATACCAGACCCATCATGACCTTCAGTGATGGGGCCTCCATTTTTGTAAAGCTCTCATTTTTAGGAGGTTTTCCCTTCTATTTATGCTCTTTGGATCTTCCATTATTGCTTCTGGTGCTGCCCTCTGATAGCAAGAATAAGTCCAATCCCCTTTCCACATATCTAAAGTCAGCTCTCATACTTGACCTACTTTTGCTCTTCTCCATGCTGAACATTCTTAGTCGAACATGTATTTTAATCCACTTTGATTTTCCACTGTGGAGGGTCAAAATGACTACCATGGAATCTGATGGACACAGACCAGAGCTCTAGAAAGAGCAGTGGGGTAGAAACTGCTGGCCCTAATTCCAATTCAACCTCTACAGCTCTCAACTAGAGAATAACCTTTTGTAGAGATACATCTGCTTCTGTATGGGCTGCAGCCCCCATATAGTTCAGTTTCAGACATGGATATGGGTTTATCAATTGAAGTAACATTAAAGAAGAAATGTCAACAAGTAGTTAATTAGCACTACATATTGGGTACCATGTTAAGTACTGGGGATAAAAAGAAAAACAGAAAAAGTTTATGACCAAATAGAAATGGAATATGTGTGTATATATATATATAAAGAAAAATAAAATGAGATTTTGACCAAATAGAAAGAGAATACATGTGTGTGTGTGTGTATAAAGAAAAATAAAGATTTTGACCTAATGGAAAGAGAATATGTGTGTGTGTGTGTTTGTGTGTGCATGAGAATACTCTCATACAGTATATACATGAGAATGAATGATTGCATCTCTCCCACATTTCCTAGGCTGGAAGGGCAGGGGCAATTAATAGGCCCCCTCCTCCTACCTATTGACATGGGAGCTTTGACTTACTCTTTTTCTGACCTGGGCCGTTTTGCCCCTCATTAGTTAATATGGTGTCTCCCCACTCCCAGAAAAGGCTCACCAACTTAATGTTGAACATATCTCAATCACCTGATTTGCAAAGCCCACTGATGCCCCTAACTCCTGAGCAGGAACCTACAGCCCAAGCCTCCCTTGTGGCTAGGATTGTACTTTTCGCCATCTTGCCTGGCATATTTAATGGAGGAGTCACTATGTAAATAACTAGCTACATGTAATCTCAAAAGGGAAGGAACTAGTAGCTGGAATGATTGGAAAAGGCTTCTTACAGAAAGTAGATTTTGATCTGAATCTTCAAAAGATAGAGTTCCATGTCCTGGGAACAGTTTGTGTGCAAAGGCACACAATGTTAGAAGCACAGGATAGCAAACAGGTCAATGTAGCTAGGTTTTAGTGTTCATAGAGGGGAATTAAATGGTTAAGAGGCCTAAAAAGACAGTAAGAGGCCAGAATATGAAGGGCTTTAAATGTAAGGGGAATTTATATTTGTTCCTGGCAGCTATATAACCTCTGGAGCTCCATAAGCAGGAGGGTGACATGGACTTACGGAAATCATCTTGTCAGCTAAGTGAAAAATGGATTGTTGTGGAGAGACACTTGAGATAGGGGCACTAATTGGAAGGCTGTTGCAATAGTCCAAATGAGAAGTGAGTCAGTCTAAGGCCATTTAGTTCACAAAGACACCCTTCAACAAAGACATAGCTCCAAAGACTATTGCTGAATGTGGAAAAGGGTTATAACTGAGGTAAATTATAATATGAATAACAATATGACCCTTAAGTTATTTAAAAAAATATTGTAATATATAGTAGACTATCTTTAATAAGGCAGATGTGAATGAAGTTATTGGAAAAATCACAAACCAGACAGTGTCCAAAGATAAGAGAGCCTAGGACAAAGTTTTAGAAGGTGCTATGCATAGGATGTAGGAGGAACGTGGTCAGACAGGAAGATTATGGGAAGAGAGACTAGTCACAAGTACCAAATGGTTTAGAAAAGCAAATTGGAAGATCATCAAATCTTGCTAGAAATGTCCTACTGTGAAATTTCTTTTCTATTCCTCATTTTAAAAGCTCTTACTTAGCCTGGGTTAGACCTCTCTTTGCCAACCAGCTACAGACCTTGGGACTTCTCCCTTGTGCCCCAGGATCCTTCCCTCCCTCTGACTGGGGAGCTCTGTTGGAGGAAAATATCCAGGCCAATCAGCTGTGCCCATCCCACTTAGCTGTGCCCTTGAGATCTCTCTCATGCCCCCTCCCCACTTTCCTTCTGCTTTCTGGCTCTTTTTTCCTTTTGGGTGCTATCTTCCCCATGAAACTAAGCTCCTTGTCTCCAAATCTCCATCTGCAAGCATTCAGCATGGTGTTTGGCACATGACTGGGTCAAGAGGAGAGGCTGTAAGTACTGTTTTATTTTCTCCAAACTGGGGAGGTGGGTCAGCAGGTCGAGTGGAAGACGCCCCCCACCCGGACACCCTGGGCAGCCAGGGCGTTGTACTCTTTCACGGCCTTCTCTGTCTGGAGGACCACAACATCAATCCCTTGTCTCCGGAGGTAGTCCACAGTGGAGGCCGGCACCTGGGGCAGAGAGGAGCACAATAAATTTAAGCTTATAGGCCCTTACTGTTCAGGACTCTTTTTCATCACCACTAGGATATGAGCCTACTACAAGCTTGAGGATGGTGACATCTCATTCACAAAACATCATTTGCCCAGCGAGTCTGACCCTCTGGGGTACGGCTGAAAACCCAGAAGGACACAGAAAAGGTGTCTGGAAAGCTAAGAGAGATGTCAGAAAGTCTGCACACTAAAACTATCTTCCTGAGAGGTCCAGCTCTAGTATATGTTTATTCCTATTTTAAAAATAGTCATGACAACTGTTGTTCAGCTCTGTTTCTAACCTACAGCAGATTAGAAGCTGTCAATCAGAGAGGCAGGATCAGACTGCACAGAAATACCCAGTGAACAACAAAAAGTGACAGTTGATAACATGCCAGGGAGGGAGGAGTCAGAAAAGCTAAAGGATATAAATAGCAGACACAGAAAACCAAGCAAAACAAAAACTGAAAAATTCAATTATCTAAATGTATGGGGGCACTTAGTGCAGGGGCAATTTCAGATCTGAAAGTTGTAATGGATTGTCAAGATGGAAAAAGATTGATGTTAATAATGCTCCCAAGTTACTAGGAAGGGCTTTGGTTCTATTTAATTTATTATATTTAATAACACAAGGAACTGTATTAGCCACAAAAAGAGCTTCCATCCAGTGTTTCTATACATCTGTGCCTTCACTGGAAGGATCAGTTCCTCCACAGATGTGTATCACAAATATTAAACATTTCCATAGATGGTCTCATAAATTACTGTGGCCAAAATACAATTATTCCTTTAGTGGCCAACTATATGCATTTAGTTAAGACTGGTCTGACAACAACCATGTGATATTTTGTCTTCAGGTCTACCAGAGAGTGTGCTCCAATGGTTTAGCCTCCAGCTGTGAAGAGCATGATGGAGAGCAATGAAAATAGTTATAATGAAAATTTAAAAGCTTGGTACTTAAAGGAGGTAAACCAGTTTTCTAGAAATTTTGTTTGTGTGAGAAAATAAACTCAGATCTTATATTTGGTTCTCATTCAGCTAATGTATAAGAGAATAAGTCACAACTGAGAGTTTTTTGTCTTTTGCCTGTGGTTTGTATTGGGTGAATCGCTAGATTTATTTATGGCATAAAAGATAAACAGCACAGGATGATGAAGAGCACTGAAGGGGACAAGGTAGGTTTGGATCTAGAACTTCCTTGCTATGACAGTAGACAAGACACTCAACTTCTATAAGCCTCAGTTTGCTCATCAGTAAAATGGGGATACATTTACTTACCAACTGCTCTTTTTGTGAGGAAAAAAAGTGCTATAGAAAAAGTGCTATGGAAGCCATTTCCTATTGTTACACAATTGGAATAATAGTTGCTCTATGTACCATTCAATAGTGTTTTGAAAATTATTTTTATTTAAAAAGAGAAACTAGAGGTAACTTCCTTATAGATACAAATTTTGTCCTCTGTTTTCTTATCTCATTCCTCCACCCTTCCTGGCTATGCCTTTTTGGGGAAGGTTTCAAGTGAAGCTTTTACAAGCACTTATACAAAAATCACTATGAAAGAACTTATAGCCAAGTAATGGACAAGTATGGTTGTTGAGGAATACCAGGACTAGACCCTTCCTGGAAAAAGAAAAATAGAAGACCCAGAGATGGAATAGCACAATGGAAGGCAAAAGATATAGGCACTGGTCCTATCTGATACCCTATGCTGCTAAATCAGGTCCTATCAGGTTCAACGGTCCTAATAGACAGAGAATTCACAAAGCTACATACTCTAAAGTAACAGAAAATGGGGGGAGGAAGGGAGAGAGAGTAGGGTCCAGAAGATCACGGCTATGAGGTATGTCATATTGTCCAATACGCACCTTCAATGCTTCACTCATTCCCCGGCCAATTACAAGGGTTTCCACACCCTTCTTGGCTACTTCCTCCACATCTGCAGGCTGCACACCTGGAGAATGCTGAACAAGGAAACAAAAAGTTTACTATGTGTCTAGGACACTGGTTTCTTTATCCTTCCTTTGCAAATGGGAGTTCTCATGGCAAGTTATAAGAATCTTCTTGTCTAAAGGACTTTAAAAACAGATCAGTTTTCATCTGACAGGGATAATGTAGTTGTGTCTAAAGATAGATGAGAAAGATAATTTTTTAAAAGTATCTTCCTACCCTATGAATCTATGAAATATTTGTCTTCTCTTATACTATGTAAATTAAATTTTGTCTTTCAAAAAAAAATAAAAATAATTTTGTCTTTCAAAGATGTTTTTAACTGATAGAGAATTTTAAATCATGCTAAGAATGTGGCTTAATGTAAAATTTGCTCTTATAGAAAAGTAATTCAAATACTTAGATATAGATGGACTAAACTATCAGGGGGAAAGAATTTAACAAAATATAACTCCACCTTGAGATAAACTGTATTACATTTCACAGTTATAAGGATTCTTAAAGAACCCTTACCTGATATAGAATATTTGCTAAAACAGTTTCTTTTTTTTTTAAATTTTATTTATTTATAATTTTTTGACAGTATATATGCATGAGTAATTTTTTTTAAACATTAACCTTTGTATTCATTTTTCCAAATTATCCCCTCCCTCCCTCCACTCCCTCCCCTAGATGACAGGCAATCCCATACATTTCACATGTGATACAATATAACCTAGATACAATATATGTGTGTAAATCCCATTTCCTTGTTGCACATTAAGTATTAGATTCCGAAGGTGTAAGTAACCTGGGTAGATAGACAGTAGTGCTAACAATTTACATTCATTTCCCAGTGTTCCTTCTCTGGGTGCAGTTATTTCTGTCCATCATTGATCAACTGGAAGTGAGTTGGATCTTCTTTATGTTGAAGATTTCCACCTCCATCAGAATACATCCTCATACAGTATTGTTGTTGAAGTGTATAGTGATCTTCTGGTTCTGCTCATTTCACTCAGCATCAGTTCATGTAAGTCTCTCCAAGCCTCTCTGTATTCCTCCTGCTGATCATTTCTTACAGAGCAATAATATTCCATAACATTCATATGCCATAATTTACCCAACCATTCTCCAATTGATGGACATCCATTCATCTTCCAGTTTCTAGCCACTATGAAAAGAGCTGCCACAAACATTCTGGCACATACAGACCCCTTTCCCTTCTTTAGTATTTCTTTGGGATATAAGACCAATAGCAGCAATGCTGGATCAAAGGGTATGCACAGTTTGATAACTTTTTGGGCATAGTTCCAAATTGCTCTCCAGAATGGTTGGATTCTTTCACAACTCCACCAACAATGTATTAGTGTCCCAATTTTCCCACATCCCCTCCAACTTTCATCATTATTTGTTCCTGTCATCTTAGCCAATCTGACAGGTGTGTAGTGGTATCTCAGAGTTGTCTTAATTTGCATTTCTTTGATCAGTAGTGATTTGGAACACTCTTTCATATGAGTGGAAATAGTTTCAATTTCATCATCTGAGAATTGTCTGTTCATATCCTTTGACCATTTGTCAATTGGAGAATGGTTTGATTTCTTATAAATTAGAGTCAATTCTTTATATGTTTTGGAAATGAGACCTTTATCAGAACCTTTAACTTTAAAAATATTTTCCCAATTTGTTACTTCCCTTCTAATCTTGTTTGCATTAGTATTGTTTGTACAGAAACTTTTTAGTTTGATGTAATCAAAATCTTCTATTTTGTGATCAATAATGATCTCTAGTTCTCCTCTGGTCATAAATTCCTTCCTCCTCCACAGGTCTGAGAGGTAGACTATCCTCTGTTCCTCTAATCTATTTATTATCTCACTCTTTATGCCTAAATCATGGACCCATTTTGATCTTATCTTGGTATATGGTGTTAAGTGTGGGTCCATATCTAATTTCTGCCATACTAATTTCCAGTTTTCCCCCAAATAATGAATTTTTATCCCTAATGTTAGTATCTTTGGGTTTGTCAAAGACTAGATTGCTATAGATGTACCCTTTTTTGGCCTTTGTATCTAATCTGTTCCACTGATCGACCGGTCTATTTCTTAGCCAATACCACATGGTTTTGGTGACTGCTGCTATATAATATAGCTTTAGATCAGGTACACTTAGACCACCTTCATCTTATTTTTTTTTCATTAGTTCCCTTGCAATTCTCGACCTTTTATTCTTCCATATGAATTTTGTTGTTATTTTTTCTAGGTCATTAAAATAGTTTCTTGGGAGTCTGACTGGTATAGCACTAAATAAATACATTAGTTTGGGGAGTATTGTCATCTTTATTATATTCGCTCGGCCTATCCAAGAGCACTGAATGTCTTTCCAATTATTTAAATCTGACTTTATTTTTGTGGCAAGCTATAACAGTTTCAAGAAGTGATCTTTCAGCCTCTTCCTGAATACTAAAAATGATTAAAGACTCATTTTCCTCTTTAGGAAACTCATGCTATATTTGAACAATTCTAACTGTTATAAAGTTCTTTTAGCTCACTTAGCTAAATACTGCCTTCCTGCACCTTCTCTGCATTCTTCCAAGTTCTCAATTCTGGAGTTACATAAAAAAGTCTGAACTCTCTAGACCACATATAACATTTTAAAAATATATTTTTTTACTTAATATTGTTAACTACTCTATTCTAGGATAAAGCTTCTGTGGGATTGGGTAACTGAAAATGGAAGTCAAGAAAAAGTTGGCAATAATAAAAGGTTTCTGAATACAACTACCAAAAATTAATTCAAAATTAAATACATAATGAAATCTGAGGTGTTTCTGGCAATGCTTGCCCATCATGTTGCATTACATGATTTCACTTATTGCCTTGGTGCTGAACATAAAAAATGTGCACTTTGTGGATATCTTCAACATAAAGAAGATCCAACTCACTTCCAGCTGATTAATGATGGACAGAAACAACTACACCCAGAAAAGGAACACTGGGAATTGAATGTAAAATATTAGCACTATTGTCTATAGTTACTTATAGGTTTATACTTATACCTTCAGAATCCAATTCTTAACGTGCAAGAAGAAAATTGGATTTACACACATATATTATATCTAGGTTATACTGTAACACATGTAAAATGTATGGGATTGCCTGTCATCTAGGGGAGGGAATAGAGGGAGGGAGGGGAAAATCTGGAAAAATGAATACAAGGGATGATGTTATAAAAAAATTACTCATGCATATGTACTGTCAAAAAAATTTATAATTATAAAATTAATTTTTAAAAAATGTGCACTTTGCACTGTCACAAATATACCAACATTGTTGAAATACCTTGGCTCAGATGTGAGACTACTGAATATTATGAATTTCACTGTTTTTACTGTACCTATAAAGTTTTCTGCTCTTATGGAAATATAGTAAGTTAATTACAAACAACATAGACTTTGATTACTTTCCTATCATCATTCTTCAGCATTAAGTACTTTAGTTATTTTTTTTAATACTTTCCCCAGTTACATTCAAAACAAAAATAATTAGTTTTCAAATTTTTTGAGTTTTAGTTTCTCTCCCTTATCACTATTCATAATTAAGAAACCATATGTGAAGTTATGTAAAACAAGCATTAAGTATCTAGTATATCTTTGGATTGTACTGTTAGAATGTTTGATTTTTAAAATTGCAGTTATCTCCTTCTTTTGTTACAAACATAAGTATTTAATTGCATCAGGTAAAGATAAAACCCCTTTAATAATATCTTATCACCACTCCAATATGAACATCAATTTTTAAAATTAAACACAAACAAATGTAATTTCATAAACTAAAATAGCATTTATTTGAACAATTATTAGGAATATTTATATTTAAGAACAAAACATTTTTTGGTTATGGATAAATGGCTAAAGTTAGAAGAGCTAAAAATACTGACAACAATGCAGCAGAGATTTCACAATTAGATTTTAGTATACTAAATTGACAATAAAAAGAAAACATGTCAAATCATTTATCTAATGATAAAGGTGTGGGGAAAATCTCTTGGCTTAATTTGTAATTAAGTGTCAGTTTCTGACACTTTTCCCCCTAGCACTACAAGGTCCCTTGGTCTTTGCTGAGGGCTTGGTCTCATTCATCATGATGGGATTTGTTAAAGTGGTCAAGAACAAGGCCTACTTCAAGAGATACCAGGTGAAGCTCTGGAGAAGGGAGGGAAAAATGCCCCTGATCCAGGACAAGAACAAGAATAAATAACACCCCCAAGTATCACATGATAGTCTGGGTTCCCAACAGAGACGGCATCTGCCAGATTGCTTATGCCCGTAGAGAAGGGGATGTGACTGTGTGGCTCATGCCCATGAGTTACTGAGGTATGGTGTGCTGCTCACTGCGCCAGCCTGTGCAGCCTGCGGGCTTCTTAACAGATTTGGCCTGGGCAAGTCCAGGCAGAAGTGACCAAAGATGAATACAATGTGGAAAGCATCGAGGGTCAGCCTGGTGCTTTCACCTGCTATTGGATGCAAGTGTTGCCAGAACTACCACAGGAAACAAAGAATTTAGGGCCATTAAGGAAGCTGTGTATGGTGATCCGTCTAGTCCTTACAGTACCAAACGCTTCCCTAGGTATGATTCAGAAAGCAAAGAATTCAATGCTTGTTAGGATTACCAGGTGAGAACTCAGGTTGTCTGGACAGTGACAAGGTGAGAGCTCCTTAGAGGAGATCATAAGACGCTGTGCTACAGTGGGAACAAATGCTTTTTACACCCGGATGATGATGAACGTGGAAAGACAGGGTCCCTCCTGACAAGGGACTTTTAGAGAAACTCGGCGATGTTTTCGATGTGGAAAAATTGAACATATAAGAGCTCAGTGTAGATATGGAGATACAGTGAGAAGACAGGGTGAGAGAAGACCTAAAACCCTATGTCCAAAATGCAACAGAGGACTCCATTGGGCATCAGAGTGTAGAATAATTCAGGGAAATGGGATGAGGGGCCCAGATCCAGGGCCCCAGGCAAAAAAGACTTGGGGCATGATGGGAGCTGATGTTATACCCAAAGAGCCTTTAGAAGGTCAGGACTCTGATTTGATCAACCAGCAGAAAAGTAATCACATGGCAGAAAGGGATTACCTGATAAGTCAGCCAAAAGGCAATCAGATTGCAAAAATGGATTACACTTGGGGAGAATACAGGCCTTTTAAACCAACAGGGCTGTGTCCAGTGCAAACAACTCCAATGTAATTGTCAGATGATGAGAAGAGATTTAGAAAGTGATAAATAGAAGGTAATTAGATAGGTTAACTATCTGGGAGAGAGGGTTTGCTTGTATTTCTTCAGATGGAGAAGGAATCAGATGGGTGCCAACGAGTTGTATTCGCCTTGTCCACCAGAGAGAGACAAAAAAAGGAGAAAGACCTCAAAACAAAGGATAAAATCTAAGAAACATTTGACACTGAAAGAGCATGGCTAATAAGAAGACTGTTAAAGAACTTTAAAACCAGCAGGAATCATTGGACTTCCTAACACAAGATGAGACTAATGAACAATGGACTTATGGACATTTATAAATTTTCAATTTATGATTATTTGATCATGTTATTTGTTATATACTTCTAGCATGTGTTATGTTACTATGTATTTATATAATCTATGTAATTATGTGCAATGCCTCCCATATTGATGGATTTATGTTTCAAGGTCATGACCACCCTATGTTCTAAATCAAAAGAAAGGGGGAGATGTTAGGATTACCAGGTGAGAACTCAGGTTGTCTGGACAGTGACAAGGTGAGAACCTTCTCCCCCTCCCCCTTTCTTTTTGATTTTGTAGGAGTGTCTTAATATCTCTGTTTCTTCTCTCTAATATTGCCTGCCCTTGAGGATTAAAGGGTATGCTCATGCTGGTTTACTGAAGAATCCAATGTACAAAAAGAAATCTAAGAGGGAAGACAAAAAGAAAAGGTGGAACTGCCCCAAAACATCCCTTGAGTTGCTCAGAAGGCGGTGTTTCTTCAGAGCCCAGGACTGATAGCTAATACATCAAAATCTGTAATTTTCTATGATTTTCAAACTAACAATAAATTTGAAATGAAGTTTTGGCTGTGGAAAGCTTGAAACCAGGCAACTAAATCAACATCTTAATATCAAGCATGCAGCATACTGCAATAAACCAAAGGAATATTTTGAACAACTTTGAAGATCTTCAAATAAATTTGTTACTATCAATGAAAAATATTTACTTGCATCTTATGAAATTTATTTAACTGCAAAAACTAAAAAGCCCAACATAATAGAAGATCTTGTGTTAGCTGTTGCTATTAAAATGTCAAAAATTAGTTCATGAGAAAAAGTATGGGGATGAAATTCACAAAATTCCTTTATCAAATGATGCTATTTTTCAAAAGAAATTCTGAAATTAGTAATTACCAATTCCAGTAAGTTTTTACCAGGCTTTCATGGCAGCCCAATGTTTATGAAAGCATACATGAGGAATTATTTGAAAGAACACATGAGGAGATATATAAGTCAAGGAAGGTTTAAAAATTGTATTAGAGTCTGTACAGAAGGTACTGAAGCAATGATGGATGAGAATGATGGATTTGTAGCAAAAATTAAATCTGATGGCAATGAACATAGGACTTTTACTGACTTCGTGATTGATGAAGAGGCACTGGTAGCTAAAAAAAATATCACCAGTATTAGATGTTGTGCTTTTCAATACTATCAAAATCATTAAATTCATTAAAAGCCAAGTCCTTAATTGCTCTTTGTTTTCAAACCTTTGCAAAGACATGGACTCTGATTGCAAAAGGTTATTACTACATACAGAAGTAAGATAGCTATCAAGAGAATGAAGTTTAAAAAGATTATTGAAATAGAAAAATGAAGTTGTTATATTTTTGATTGAGTAGCAATTCAATTTTGTTATTTTTCTCATAATGACTCATGGCTTTCAAAACACTTGTTGGATATTTAAAAAAACTCAGTGATGTAAACGTGTCACATTTTTTTCTTCTTATATTTTCTTTTTAAAAAAATTAATTCATTTATTTTTAATTCACATCGCTTTATCAATCTTGTTGGGAGAGAAAAATCAGAACAAAAAGGAAAAACCATGGGAGAGGAAAAAAAAAACCAAAAAACAGAAAAAAGAAGTGAACAACTTCTGTGTTGATTTACATTCAATCTTAATAGTCCTTTTTTTTGGATGCAGATGGCATTTTCTATCCAAGGTCTATTTGGGATTACTTCAGGTCATTGAACTATTGAGAAGAAGCAAGACTTTTACAGTTGATCATGGCACATTCTTGATATTGTATACAATGTATTCCTGGTTCTGCTTGTTTCACTCAGCATCAGTTCATGTAAATCTTTCCAGGCCTTTCTAAAATTGGCTTGTCCATCATTTTTTATAGAACAATAATATTCCATTACCTTTATATATCACAACTTATTCAGCCATTCCCCAACTGAAGAGCATCTACTCAGTTTCCAGTTTCTTGCCACTACAAAAAGAGCTGCTACAAACATTTTTGCACATTTGGGTCCTTTCCCATCCTTTATGATTTCCTTGGGATGCAAATCCATTAATGGCACTGCTAGGTCAAAGGGTATGCACAGTTTTGTAGCCCTTTGGGTATTAGTTCCAAACTGCTCTCCACAATGGGTAAACATGTCACTTCAAGAAAATTTTAACATATTAATGTTAAAAGATATAATTGAAAAGTTAACTAAATAACTAAAAAAGTTAACATATAGAAGAATAGGGTGGAAAATGTTCTTTAGAAATGTTAATAGCTATGTAAAAGTTATAACATCATCTGAAGTACCTGGAGACACAATTTCAGAAATATTTCCCTTCAAATTTTGATTCTAAAAATCTAAGTTGGGTTCATAAACAATGTTTAGTTGAAATTAAGCAAAGCAAAACAAAACAAAACAAAAAAACCTCAGCCACCTGCTATTAAAAGTTCAAGAAAAATTTACAAGCAACATGGTTTGTTTAAAACTTGAGTTTTCTAGCTGTGTGAGTCTGGCCAAGTCACTTAACCCCAATTGCCTCAGCATAAAACCAAAGAAACAAACAAACAAACAAACAAAAAAAACTATAAAAAAAATTTAAGTTTCTTTAAAAAAATTGTTAAATGAATTTTGGCTTGGGGTTAGGACAGAATTTCCAACAATTTCTGAAATGGTCCTAAACGTACCTCTGTCATTTTGTTCTACTTACTCATGAAAAGCAGCATTCTCAACACTGACAATTATAAATTTAAAATCTTGATCAACTCTGAAAAATGTTGAAGATGTTCTACAACTCACAATATCAAATATCCTATCAAGATTTAATTTTTTATGTAAAAACAAGCATGCCCATCTCATCTACTTTTGTCTTTAATAAATGCTAAAACTATATGTATACCAAAGAACTGTTTCAAAATAAATTCTCTATGAGCAGGATGCTTTCAGAAAAGAAAAAGAAAACAAAAAACTGGAAAATCCTCCATGAACCCAGGGCAAAGTGAAATATACTATATATAAAATAATAGCAATGTTCTGGGATGACCTGCTGTAAATGACTTTGCTATTCTCAATAGTAAATCATCCATGACTACTGTGAAGGACTTATGAAAAATTCTATCTATACCCAGAGAAGGACCTGATTATGCCTGAATACATGGCTCTTTAACTTTTTTTTTTTTAAACTTAATTTTTCTTGAGAGTTTTTATTTTCATTAGGGTGGGAGATCTAGGTTTTCTTTCACAATTTGATTTTTATGGAAATGTTTTGTATAACTTCCCATGTGGTTTCTTAATTGTGGGTGGGAATAAGGGAGAGAACCTAGAACTTAAACATTTTAAAAACAAATATTAAAAAATTGCTTTGAATGTAACTGAGGAAAAATATTAAATAAATAAATAAAATAAATGTCTTTATAATTTATTATCAGCAAATGTTTGATTGAATATGCCTAAAAAATTTCTTAGGAGAAAAGGGATTGCTAGTAGAAAAAGTTTATTTAAGAAGCCTTGCTCTAGCACACACTCTCCTTCCTGGGGTTTTTGTGACATGTGTCTCTCTTGGTTCCTTCTCTGATTGCTTCTTTTCAAGCTCCTTGATAGATTATCATCCATGTCCTGCTTCCTTCTATGTGGGTATGTCTTAGATTCTGTCAAGGTCTTATGTTCTTTCTCTGCTTCGTCTTGGGAGATTTCATAAGGTCCCCATGAGTTCAATAGTTTATTCTACACAGATACTTCAAAATTTGTATATGCACCAATATTTCTATAGAGCTTTGATCAGATTACTGCCAGATGGATATCTCCACTTGGATGTCCCACAGGTATCTTAAACTCAACATGTATGAAACAGAATTCTTTATTATTCTCCACTAAATCATCTTTCCCCATAACTCATTTCTGTTAAGAGTACTACCAATGTAAAGTTTACAATCTTATAATCATCTCCAACTCTTCTCTCATCTCCCAACCCCCAAGCAATGGAGGCTAATAACTCTTTAATATGTCTCACTTTCATCTCCATATCTTTACTTATATAGCCATCCATCCTCACTTCCCCTCTCCAATTATATTCTTAAAGTACTAGTAGCTCCTTAATGCACTTAAAATAATGTACAAATACTCGCGTTTGGTGTTTGGCATCATCACAATCTTATTCAAATCCATCTTCACAGGTTTATTTCACATTCTTTTTTTCCATGCATACATTAGCTCAGGGCTTCTTAAACTTTTTCTACTTGTGACCTCTTTTTGCCTGAGAAAGTTTTATGCGAACCCAGGTATATAAGGTATAAAAACCAAAATGTACTAATAATAAATCATAAAGAAATTTTTATTTTAAACCAATTCTTTGGTATACATATACTTTTATCATTTATTAAAGCTGAGAGAACAAATTTACATACTGAGACAGATGTACTTGTTTATTTTTACATAAAGAACTAAATTTTGATGGAATATCTGATACCTTTTGCTTTTGCCAAATTTTTTGTGACCTCCACATTCAGTTCCACAGTCCCATTTAGGGTCATAACCCACAGTTTAAGAAGCTTTCCTCTAGCTAACCTGACCTTGCTATTCCTGCAGACAACATTTTATCTCTGGCCAAATGCCTCTGCGCAGGTTGACCCCATTTTTGTCATAATTCTCCCACTCACTTTTGCCTAATGGAACCCCTGGCTCTTAAAAAACAAAAAACAAAAACAATTACCTTATTTTACTCTTACTATTCCTCCATATTGGAAAGAAAACTAAACCCTTGTAATACAAATGAAAATGCAAGCAAAACAAATTCTTGCACTGACTATGTAAAAAATAAAATGTCTCATTCTGAACCCTGAGTCCATTACCTCTGTCAGGAAGTGGACAGTAGGTCTCATCACTGGACTGCCAAAACAGTTGTTGGTTGCTACACATTCATTCATCAGTATTCATAAGTCTTTCAAAGCTGTTAATCTTTACAATACTATTTGTATAGTACAAATTGTTTCCTTGGTTCTGCTCACTTGAAGCAACCTGCTTCATTAGTTCATATCATTTTTTTCAAGGTTTTCTGAAACTATCCCCTTCATCATTTTTAACAGAACTGTATTCCATTCATACATAATAAATTGTGTATGATGAAATTTGTGTACTTAGTCATTCCCTAATTGATAGATATCATCTTAGTTTCCAGTTCTTTGTCACCATCTTACATATAGTTCTTTTGCTCTTTGCATTTCTCAAAGCTCAGCTGCAGTTCATCTCCTATCCTTTTTCTTACCTCATTATTTTCTCCATAAAATTATTTTGCTTATATTATCTATATCCTTGTTTCTTTACATGTTACTTGCTTCTTCCTTATTTCCCAGTAGCATGTAAACCTCTTAAGGAAAGATAACAACATACTCTGTTTTTGTGTCTCAAATGTCTAATACAGTTCTTGACATACAATAAATGCTCAACAAGTACTTAAATTGAAATGAAGTTAAGTGAGAAAAGTTAATATAAGTGCTCAAAAACAGTTACTAACTAGAAAAATTCAAATGAAAACAATGCAGAGATCTCACAACCTTGTGTATATCAAATTGATATGTGGCTCAGACGGAGAGGTGAGAGACCACCATATAATAAAAGATCTGGAGATATCTCTAGGAGCAAAACAAAGGTTTATTACATGTTTTCCCAAGAAGTAGAAGCAGTGAAGGGAGGAAGCACCTTAGAGAGATAGAACAGCAGATTAAATAAGACAAAAAATCCCTCCCCACCACTGACCCTCATCCTTACTGGCCAAAGGAATGAATCTTACATTCTAAATGCAGAACTACCTCAGAGACAGGAAATGGAGCTTTGGGCAATAAGAGGATAGCTGCCCATATTTGGTTTAGGTTGAGGTAGCAAGTGAATTATAATATGGAAGAATAGCAGGAAGAGGAGGTAGGTATGTCCTTGGGTGTTGTTCAGGTCTATACCAATTTTGGAGTTGGTGAGAGATCTTACTTCATTTTGTTCTTTGGAACAAAGGGAAAAAAAGCACATTAATTCATTGTTGGTGAAGTTGAGATATGTTCTAGTTATCATGAACCTGTGCAATAAGGGGATGAAACTTGTTAGTACTTCATCACCAACTATCTCACTACTGGGTTTAAGGTTCAAAGAAGTTGTTGACAAAAAGAAAAAACCAAAGGGGAAGCTAGGTAGTGCAGTGGATAGAACACTGGCCCTGGAGTCAGGAGGACCTGGGTTCAAGTCTGATGCTTACTTGGCTGTGTAACCATGAGCAATCCCCTTTCCCCCAAAAAAATGAAGAAAAAAAATACATCCAAATGAAATTATAATGGGGAAAAAATCCCAAATCCAAAACCAAAAAAAGATTCAAACTATGTGCCCATGGATTTGGGGATGTTTAAACAAACTGTGGTATGCAAAGGTAATAGAAGATCACTTTGACATGAAAAATGACAAAATGGGATTAATTCAAAAAAATACGGGAAGACTTGTATGAAATGATAAGAGTGAACAAAGCAAAACTAAAAGAACATATAAAATTACCACAACTATGTAAATAAAGATAACAAAAAAAAAATCAGATAAAAATAATGGTCAATGTTGGAACTAACTTTCAGATTCATCTTTTCCATAAAATGTTAAAGAAATTGATTGTGTTTTATTTAACTATTTTCAGAAGATGTACTTTGGAGAAGACTCAACTGAAAATATAATGGAATATTTTATGTATGGAAGTATAAGTTGGTTGTTTTTTTAATGCCCATATTATTTTTTTTAGTTTTATTTTTTTTTATTATAACTTTTTATTGACAGAACATATGCATGGGTAATTTTTTTTTACAACATTGTCCCTCGCACTCACTTCTGTTCCAACTTTTCCCTTCCCTCCCTCCACCCCCTCCCCTAGATGGCAGGCAGTCTTATACATGTTAAATATGTTATACAATATATGTGTGCAGAATCGTACAGTTCTCTTGTTGTACAAGAAGAATTGGATTCAGAAGGTAAAAATAACCTGGGAAGAAAAATCAAACAGATTCACACTCATTTCCCAGTGTTCCTTCTCTGGGTGTAGCTGATTCTGTCTATCATTAATCAATTGGAACTGAATTAGATCTTCTCTATGTTGAAGATATCCACTTCCATCAGAATACATCCTCAAAAAGAAGTGTATAATGATCTCCTGGTCCTGCTCATTTCACTCAGCATCAGTTGATGTAAGTCTCTCCAGGCCTTTCTGAAATCTTTCTGTTGGTCATTTCTTACAGAACAATAATATTTCATAACATTCATATACCATAATTTACCCAACCATTCTTCAATTGATGGACATCCATTCATTTTCCAGTTTCTAGCCACTACAAATAGGGCTGCCGTAAACATTTTGCAACATACAGGTCCCTTTCCCCTCCTCAGTATTTCTTTGGGATATAAGCCCAATAGCAGCAATGCTGGATCAAAGGGTATGCACAGTTTGATAACTTTTTGGGCATAGTTCCAAATTGCTCTCCAGAATGGTTGGATTCTTTCACAACTCCACCAACAATGCATCAGTGTTCCAGTTTTTCCACATCCCCTCCAACATTCATCATTATTTTTTCCTGCCATCTTAGCCAATTTGACAGATGTGTAGTAGTATCTTGAAATTGTCTTTTTAATTTTTAATGCCCATTTTCTTTAGGAATCTGTACTTCACCAGGCAGTTTCACTTTCCTTTCTCTTGGAATATCTGTTAAGAGAGTTTTGAATTCTGTTTAAAGATCTTATCTGTTAATTTACCTGCTTATACACTGACCTTTTATGGATTTGCTCTTGAAATTGTTGGTGTTTCAGCTTTTTTTGTATTTCCCTGAAATTTTCTGGCTTTCTGCCTTGCTGGTAGGTATAGTCAGGAGGCTGGACTACAGGGCTGCCTTAATCTGTCTTTTGTCTCTGTGCTTTTGAATGGTTGTCTTCCATGCCTGGACTGTTTCCCCTCCTTACCTTCAACACCTGCCTCCTTCAGGAATCAGATTAAATCCTGCCTTCAACAGGAGGTCTTTCTCAGACCCCTTCAGATGCTAGTGATTTCCTCCGAGACTATCTTCCATCTACTCTATATCTTTCGTATATGTACTTAATTATTTACATACTGTCCCATTAGAAGGTGAGCTCTTTGAGGGAAGCTTCTGTTTTTTGCCTCTTTTTTTTTTTTTGGTATCAGCTTAATATTTAATACAGTTCCTGTCATATGGTAAGCACTTCATAAATGTTTGTTAATTCAGTAGAGGACAGACAGTATTCACCAGCCTTGTCCCTGCCTTGAGTACCCAAATTGGGGTGAGGAAGAGGGAAGGATTGACCCAATTTGGATTTGAGCATCCTTTCTTTCTTCAGTTCATGCATAGTCTTATTAATGAAGTAGAATAGCTGAAAGGTAACTTTTGGGATTATCCAATCCAATGCCTTCATTTTATAGATGGAAGAAGCTGAGAATCAGGGGAATGAAATGCCTTGTTCAAGATCATAACAATATTAGGCCATTATGGTATTGCTTTTGGCTGTGCCATTTTTAAGTTCTATAGCCTATAAGATTCATATTCTATCACTGTGCCACCAGTTGTCTCTCAAAGAACTATAAAAATATAAAATATTAATATTTTTAAAAATCAGAAACCACAAAAGTACCACCATTTTTTCCATTAATTTTGATGGAGTTTGTTTTGTAGAGTTTAATGTCTGGACTAGCTCTCTAGAGGATCTCCAACCTTGATCTTAGTGGAGGAGTAAAGGAGGCAGGAGAGCCACCAGGAGGATGATCAAAGATTGAATGTCTCTATTTCTAGTCCTCTCAGCCCTTAAATACCTCAGTATGATTACATTATTACAGCACACTATGTATGTGTGAACTAGAGAACCATTACATCACCATGCTAAGTACTAAATATATACGTGAACTAGGGAGCCATCATCTCATCAATCACACTAAGTTAACACCTTGTTGTAAGTATCCTTGTTTCAAGTATACTTTTCCAGAGTTCTGGCCTTCTACAGTAGGATATTTTTATTTTTTTGGAGAAAGCAGGAATGGATGGAAATGTTAATTCTATGGAATATTTTCTCCTAAGGAATAAAACCACTGTCACAGATCACTGAACATGCAGCATATCATATCATTCAGTTCCTCGACAGTTATCTAAGAGCCGTCTATGTGCTGAGAATATGTTAGATGCTTGGGATACAAAGAAAAATATTAATTAATTCTTTTCCTCAAGAAGCTTACATTCTTTCTGGGGAAACAACACACACACAAGTAAATATAAAATATATGCTAAGTAAATACAAAGTAGTTTGGGGCTTGCGGAGATATTAGAAAGAAGCTGGGGAGACCAATATTTGTAGTGGAAATGTGTGGTATGGAAATGGTGAGGGAACACCATTTAATAAAAAAGCTGGAGAGAGCTCTAGAGTGAAGCAAAGCGCCTCCTGTGGGCGGGGCAGCACCTTTAATCCCTAATGCAAAACACCCCCTCCCACCACTGACCCTCATCCTCATTGGCTGAGAGTCTTACATTCTAAAGGAGAGATCTAACCATGAAATTGAACTTGACCAATAAGTACATAGTTGTCCATATTTGACTGAAATAGGGAGGAGATTGTGTCCTGGGAAGGGACTCAATTATGCCCTTGAATCAATGCTCAAAGTCCTTCAGGCCTACTCAAACTCTGAAGAAGATGAAGCCTTACTCAATTTTACAACTGTCTTGAAAGAGCTCACCTCACCTCATTCAGAAATGTCAGAGAAAGTGCCTTACCTGAGCATTAAGGGAATCTAGCGATTCTGAGACATGTAAGGGCAAATTTCATGTGTAGGGGACAGTGAAATGTTCAATAGGCAGCCCGTGAGATGAAGCTAGATCTAATAGATTTGCAGTTATTTACATAAAAAAGATCACTTTATCCAGAACAGTTGATAAGGTCACTTTGAGGGCCTAGAAGCTGCCCACAGTAGAGTGGGACATGCATGATAAGCTGGGAAAAGAGACAAGAGGGAGCAGTGACATAACAATGCCAAAAGGAGAGGGTGAAAAGCCTCAACTGCTGAGACACAGGTAAAGGAAAATGAAGAATAAGAAAAGGTCACGAGAGTCAGCAGTCAGTGCTCACTGGTGATTTGAGAGAGATTCAGTTTCAATTGAATAGTGAGGCTGAAAGCCATATTACATAGGGGTAAGAAGTGCATGAGAAGAGAGGAATGGAAGCAGTGAGGAAAGACATTTTTTTCTAGAACTTTTGATTGCTGAAGGGAAAGGAAATACACTATAACAAGTTATGAGGATGGGAGTGTCAAAGGGTGGAGTATCTCTTTGTCTCAGCTTCACCTGCAAAATGGGTATAACAACACCTGCAGTTTACAGATTAAAGACAATGTATGTAAAGTACTTTGCTAACTTGTAAAAAATGTTTTATAAATGCTAGTTATTAATAAATAGAAATGGGCTAGCTATTTAGGAAAGTTATAGAGACCTCATCTTTGAAGATCTTTACAAAATAGTATAAGCCATCTAATATAGGAGACTTTAGCACTCACTTACAGAGGGATAATCCACATGCCCACCATCTAAATCCTGAGCCTTATTATTATTATTATGGGACCAAGCAGCTCGGTAACTCAGGGCACAGAGTGCTGGGTCTGGAGTCAAGAAGACCTCAGGTCAAATGCAGTCTCAAATGCAGCAAATGTGATCCTGGGAAAGGCACTTAGTCTCTGTTTGTCTTAATACATTGGAAAAAAGTATTTTTGCCAAGAAAATCACCTTATGGGGTCACTGAGAATTGGATATGACTGCCTGAAACAGGATTACATTTCCCTTGGTACTTTTTTGTTTTTTTAATCGGAACTTAATTTTCTCTAACAAACCCCCCAAATAGGCAACAACAAACAAAACCCCAACTTCATAAACCATTATGCAAAACAACATAAAAAGTGATTACAAATGATTGTTTATGGAATGGTATCCCTTTGTTATTTACCAGATGCTAAAAGAAATAAAGATCATACAGAAATAACTACACCCAGAGAAGGAACACTGGGAAGCGAATGTAAATTGTTAGCACTACTGTCTATCTACCCAGGTTACTTATACCTTCGGAAGCTAATAATTAATGTGCAACAAGAAAAAGGTATTTACACACATATATTGTATCTAGGTTATATTGTAACACATGTAAAATGTATGGGATTTCTGCCATTGGGGGGAGGGAGTGGAGGGAGGGAGGGGATAATTTGGAAAAATGAATTAAAAAAAAAAATAAAGATCATACACATACACACGCATATATCGTTTTTATAAAAAATTAACAACAAATTGTGCAGTATATTTACTTATTAGTTTTGTTGTTTGATATTTTTATGTAGTTAAGTGTAAATTGCTTGTTGACAGATTGATTCATTACATATTTTTCTTTTAAAAATTCAATTTTTCATAGAAACCATTGCATATTTACACATATTCATATTTGCCATTCACCTGGCTTGACAGAATTTTTTTTTGAGACAATCAGGGCTAAGTGACTTGCCCAGGGTCACACACTGGTTAAGTATCTAAGATCTTTCTGACAGAATTTTAATATATTTTACCTAATTAGCTAGGAAGCCTTTCATTAAAAGTGACACATGAAAAGTTGATCCTGAGTTCCTGATGATTATAGCAAAAGAGTACAAGCTCTAGTTGGTCAAGCTAGAAAAATTTTGAATGTCAGTTGATAGCAATGGACTGTGTTCCTATGGTCCAAGGACCAATTTAGCTTGAGGCTAGCTACTAAGTAATTGTTTTCTTCACTACAGCAATTCATGAAACTGTCTGTTATTGAGGTTTGTGACCTCTATCAGTGAAAGTTGTACTCTGATCAATGATGTCTTCCTCCATCCCCTCACCCAATAGATTTTTTAATGTAATTAAAAAAAAGCTAGCACATATAACATAATATTAGTGGGACCAGCAAGGCTTAAACATCTGCCTGCTGATACCATTATGTGGCCCCCATACAGATGGAATTCTGATCATGTGGCCCATTACTAAAAATTCAAGACACCTCTGTTCCAATTTAATAAACTGTGCTAGCTGCTTGGGTAAATAACTCTGTGGAGACAAGGAACCCATGACAACAGTAGAAATCAATCAGCTAACTCAGTAAGTGAAAATGCAAGAACAGGAAGAACAGAGGTCAGCAGTCTGGGATTTGCTCAGTGAACATGCTCAGCCTTTAACAGCCTCAGGGAATTCACTGAAAGCATGTTTTTAAAGCCAGCATCAGTTTTGGTAAGGCTGATCTCTGAAATAGGTTTAATTGTTCTAAGAGAGCCAGAACACTGTACCATCATTTGAATGTTTCTCATGGAAGTAGAGCTCCCTGAGGTTTTTCTCAGTAAGATTCAGACCTCAAAGCATTGGTTCTTTTCTGGGAGAATGGAAACATCATGGAGACATTCCAGCGGTCTTTTGTCTGTCAGTGGAGAATAGAAATGAATAGATGTCATACCTGGGAATTGAGATAATTTGCTTTTGAGGGGCACAAGACCAGACTGTATTAGCTTAGTTTGTATCTATAAAGCATTCTCTGTCCTAATAGTTACAATTCGTTAACAAGGTAAAGATATAGTTAGCTAGCTGTAAGCTCTTTGAGGGCAGTATCTTTCTTATACCTATCTCTGTGCATTCCCTACAAGTGTCTAGCACTGAGCCTATTGGGTAGACTCAAATCAATTTTTAATGTAACTGTTGTTGGCATATATTGGATTACTTGTGGTTCAAGGGGTGGGGGTGAGGAAAGGGAGAAAAAAACTTGGAACACAAGATTTTGCAAAGGTGAATGCATTTCTATGCATATTTTGAAAATAAAAAGCTTAAAAAAAAAAAAAAAAGAAATTCTTGTTGGTAATGATGATGACCAGCTGTAGTCTCATCTTTTATGAGCCCATGAATACAGGAGATTCATTATTCAATTCAAAGAAACCTCCTTTAACATTCTTAGTTTTAGTTTTTTTCTCATAGAAAAAGGAGTTTCATTTTGGTCATTTTTTTCGTTTTTGGTCATCTCTTATAAAAAGCATCTTAAAGCATATGATGTTAAGAAAGTAAAATGGGTTCTCCAAAGACAATTAAGGAAAACCAATTTTTACTTCTTTTGACAATAGCCTATGCTATCTTTGGAGAACCCCGGCTGAAACCCAGCCCAGAGCCAACCTGGGACTTCACCTACAAGTTCCTGCAGCTTGTAGCCAAAGTCCCTTATTATAAAAGAGCCAAGCTGGAGACCTCTCTTTGCAGAGGTCCCAAACATGGCAGCCTTACGCCTGGCATGCCAAGGATCTCTGCCCACTGGAATCCTGGTTCCAATGCCCTCCTCTCTATACCTAATACCTTTTAACCTTACTTCCAAACCCCATAATAAACCTCTTTTATCAATCTAGGTTTTCGGGTCTGTAAATTCCTTTACAGGGGACTCCTGCACCGCTACTAGACCTCATTTAACTCTGTATCCTTGCACCGAATCCAAAGGAGTTGCAGGGAAGCTCTATTTGACTCCCTGTACCGGAACCTGCCACTAGATCTCAATTAAACCCTAATTTCATTTAGGTACCCCAATTCTAGATCTCATCAATATAATATTTGTAAATGCCTTTGAGAAAATTTCAAAGAACTTCCTTCTTTTCTCTTGAGATGACAACTTGCTCTGTGATCTCTTGATTTATTAAAAAAACTGAAAATGATTTACCTTTTTATCAATAAGTTCAATAGATTTCATATTTATATTGATTTATTTGGGTTAATTGCTCATTCCCCTATAATCCTTTCTCATTTCTTTATTATATTATATTCTTTATTATATTCTCTCTTTATGGTTATTACATATACTTATAATAAAGACTACAATGAATACTAATTGTGGCAGCTATTGTCTATCCTAAAAGAAATAACTAAGCAAGGTTAATATAACATTGGTACAGACAGTAAACTGTCCCTCTATCCAATGTCATTTCTATAACTCTTATTTTAACAGAATTATATTAGATTATTTCTAAATGATTATTTACAATTATGAAAAAGAAAGCTTTTAAACTTAATTTTTATTTTTTTTAAATTCAATTTTATTGTCGATTCCAAATTGTCTTCTTCCCTCCACCCTTTTCTCCATCGACTGAGAAGGTAAAAAAATACGATATTATACAGGTAAAGTTATGTAAAACATACTTTCATATTAGCGCCTCCCCCCCCAACCAAACAAACAAGGAGAATAAAATAGGCTTCAATCTATACTCTGAATTTAAATTTGGATTTGAATAGTTATTTGGAACTTTGGCAAATCATTGTCTTCATCAGAGTAACTAAGTCTTTCAAAGTTGATTATTTTTATAATATTGCTGTTATTGTAGAAAATATTCACTGGGTTCTGCTTACTTTATATACATATGCTCATGTTTTATTGAGACCATTCATAATTCATATTCTCCATAATTTCTTATAGCACAATAGAATTTCATGACATTTATAACTTGTTCACCCATTCCCTAATTGATAGGCATCCCTACAATTTTCAATTTTTGCTACAAATAGAACTGCTATAAACACTTTTCTACATATAGATCCTTTTCTTTTTGCTTCATCATCTTATGGTAAAGATCTATTAGTGATATTGCTTTATCATATGTTGTGCACAATTTTTTTTAGCTTTTGGGGCATAGTTTCAATTTGTTCTTCAGAATGGTTGAATTAGTTAATAACACTCTATTAAAAGTAGATGAATATACCTATTTTCCCACATTCCATTCAGTATTTGCCCTTTTCTTTTTTATTCATTAGCCAATCTGGTAAGTACAAGCTGGTAACTCAGAGTTATTTTATTTTGCATTTCTCTATATTCTCTAACTAAAAACATTTTTTCCATATGTCTATTGATAGTTTTATTTCTTTTTCTGAAAACTGCCTCTTCACATCCTGAGGCATATCTCTATACATCTCAAATTGGGAGAATAGCTCTTATTTTTATAAATTTGGTTCAGTTTCCTACATATTTGGGAAATTTTATGAGAGAAACTTGTAAAACTTCTCTTCAGTGTCTTGCTTTTCTTTAAATTCTGTCTGTATTGGTTTTATGGAAAATTTTTTTAATTTGATGTAATCAAAATTATTCATTTTACCTATGATGGATTTTTCTACCTCTTGTTTGGTCATGAACTCTTTCCCTACCCATAGACAATTTCTTTTGATTATTCAGTTTTTGCCAGATAGTGAGTTCTTGCCCTGATAGCTGGGATCTTTGGGTTTATCAGATATTAGTTACTGTGATAATTTGCTTAAAACAAAGCTTTTATAAAGTCATCTGCAATTACTCATGGTTATATAAGTAACACTTATAAGTAAAATGAATGAGTGTGTATTATAAATCTTTTGTTATAGATTTCTTCCCAAGACTCCCCACCAAAAATAATTTTGGAAATATCTAACCTCAGTTTTAATGAGCTAAGCCTGTACTTCAGGATTATCGATGATGGAATCCCACATTACTCCAAACCTACAGGTTAAATTACAGAATCACAGAATTCTAAGAGTTGGAGCAATTCCTGATAATTACCTAGTCTAACCCACACATAAAAGGAACTTCCATGATCACAATTCAACAAATGATCAACTAGCCTTTGCTTGAAAACCTCCAAGGAAAATCAGTCAATAAGCATGTGCCAAATGTGCTAAGTTCTGGGGAAATAAAGGCAAAAAGAGTCCCTGCTCTCAAGGGACTAAACCATGGGGTTAGGGAACAACACACAGATAACTATGTACAAACAAGACACAGTCTTTGCCACTGGTGATCATTTCCTTGAGGATACTTGATTCTCTGTTTTCAGGATTCTCTCCTCAATTCCCCCCCTACCTATCAGACTATTTCTGTCTTCTTTGCTGGATTCTCTTCTAGATCATGGCCTCCAATCCCTTTGGGTTCAGTCATAGATCCTTTTCTCTTCTCCCTCTATAACTCTACACTTCACTTGGTGATATCATTTACTCCCATGGATTTAGTTACCAATCTATGCATCTCAAATCTACCTTTCTTGTCCCAATACCTTTGCTGACCTCTAATCTTGCATCTCAAATCTTGCCTTTGAGTCTTCTCAAATTGGATGTTTAGTAGATATCTTTAAATCATTATATCCAAAACAATCTTTTCCTCTAAACTTTTCCTACCTCAAACTTCCCTCTTTTTGTAGAGGGCAACTACATCCTCCCAATTCCTTGGGCTCATCACCTAGGAGTCAGCCTGGATTCCTCACTATCTCTATATACTATCATTATATCCAAGCTGTTGCCAAGGCTTGTCTTTGCAAAATCCCTTGATTAAGGCCCTCCTCTCCTCTGATACTGCCACTCCTCTAGTGCAGTTGCTTACCTCCTCAGGCCATGGTTACTACAACAGCCTAATCCATTTATCCATGAAGGACAACATAGTATGTGATCTTCCTAAAGCACTGATCATGTCCTTACCTCTCTCCCACTGCCTCTCCAGGAACAAATGGGAAATGTTTTGTTTGGCATTCAAAGTTCTTTAAAATCCAGTTCCTTCCTACCTTCCTAATCTTGTACTTGTGAAGTTTATTTTTATGTACAGAAGTGTAAAACTTAATACTTATTTTTACTGAATTTCTTCTTATTAAGTTCAGCCATTTAAGATTGTTTTAAATACTGTATCATCCTTTAGCTGTTAGCTGTCCCACCCAGTTTTGTGTCACCTACAAATGAGAAGAGTATACACCATTTATGCTTTTATTTTAACAAGTTCTAAATGCACTTAATTGTATTAGTGTGTCTAGTCTACATCTCTCCAACTCAACCACAATAATAGTGTCTGGTACATCTGAATTATTGTCTTCAAATATCTAAAAATGGATTAGTATTGAAGAGAAAATTAGACTCATTCTTTGGGGTTACAGAAGGCAGAACTGAGATCTGTCTTTATAAATGACAGCTGTTTTTGGCTTTCTGGAAGAGCTTCCTGATGATCAGAGCCATTAAGCAAAGGAAGAAGTTGCCCCAGAAAGAAGCAAAAATCTAGATGAAAGTGTTTAAGCATAGGCTGAATGTCCATTTCACTTTAATTCATCAATAACCATTTAATAAACCGCCAGCTACTGGGGATACAAATACACCAAACGAAACAATTCTTACCTTCAAGGATGCTTATTTTCTGTGGGGGAGAAAACAAGAAAAAGTATATACAGAAACCATATAAGGAGAACAAATACAAAGCAGTCAAATATAAAAGAGTTTGAGAGAATTAATCAAGGCTCCATGGAGAAGCAAGGAGAGAGGGATGCTATGGGACAGAAATAAGGAGAGAACACATTTTGAGGAGAGGGGGAGGGGAGGAGCCAGTACAAAGGTACTGGACCAAGAGACAGAGTGAGTGAGTGAGTGAGTGTGTGTGTGTGTGTGTGTGTGTGTGTGTGTGTGTATGTGTGTGTGTACAAGAAAAGGCCACTTTGGCCTTTAAAAGAATCCATCAGGGATGCTGTAAAGGCTGAATTAGTTCATTTCCAGAGTCTCTTCCAAGTCTGAAATCCTATGGTCCAGGATTCCCTGGACTGACAGAGACAAAGTATCATGTAGATAGTGTTGAGTTTAGAAACATAAACCTTAACTAAGAAAGAGATCATGGAAAGTGACCAAGGGGACTGATCTCATGCTTGTATAGGCTGATTTGTTGGATATTGAGAAGGTTCTATTTCCCCTTCCCCAAGTTCCAGTATCTGAAAATTTTACCACAATGAACTCCAAATATGAATTTTAAAATACATACATATATGTATTACATATCCTAGTGTGAATTTTAAATGTGTGTATGTTTGTGTATGAATAACATATTCTAGTGTGAATTAGTTTATTTTAATATAGCAAGCTAAATTAAATTCAACAATAATTAGGTGCTTACTATGTACAAGACACTGTACTAGGTATAAGGAATAAAGAGAAACAAAAGTAGAACTTTACATTCTGCTGGGTAACATTACATATACACAAATGAACAAGTACAAAATCATTGGATAAGGTAGACGGTAAAATTTGGGGATCAGAAAAGACTTTCTGGATGGAGTCGCTGGTAAGATGAGTCTTGAAGAAAGTTAAGGATTTTAAAAGGTATAGTTGAAGAGGTCTTCTGGCTTTCCCCAATGGTTAAGGCATTTTCAGCCCATGGCAATTTTTTTCTGGCTGTTCCCTATGCCTAGAATATTCTACCTCCTGCACCCTGATTATAGACCTCCTAGATTTCCTTTAAGTCCCAACTAAAATCCCTACCTTCTATAGGAAGCCTTCTCCAACTCTCTTAATCCTAGTGTCTTCTCTATGTAGATTACTTTCTCTTTATTTTGTATATAATTTGTCTGTTGTTTCTCCCATTATATTGTAAATTCTTTTGAGGATAGGGACTGTCTTTTGCCTATTTTTTGTATTCTTAAATCTTAGTATAACATTTAGCACTTAATAAATTCTATATTATTATATTATTATCTGTGTGTGTGTGTATGTGTGTTATTGTGTTACAGCCACAAGGAAAGGCCAATGAAAAAACAGGCAAGTGATGCAATATCAAGTTAGGAGAACAGCAAGTGGGCCAGTTAGGCTGGTGTAGTGTGTAAAGAGGAGAAATGTGAAATAAGTCTGGAAAGGTATCCTGTATATGGGCAGTATATTTTATGTAGATAAATGAGCAGTTTATATTTTATTATAGAGGAAATAGGAAGGTACTAAGGATTCTTGAAAAAGTGAGAAACCTTTGGTTACTAATGCATTAGAGAGAAAGGGAGGGAGGAGAAGGAAATTAATCTGTGATTTCACTGGCATAATTGGAAATTGATTCTATAGAAATAGACTGGCACCAATATTGTGATTTCTAGTCTTGAGGTTGTCTGGGGCACTAAGAAGTCACCCAACCTACATACACAGGGGCAAACATAAATCTATGTCTTCCTGATTGTAAAGACAGGCCTCTCCATTAATGCTGCCATGTTACCTCTCTTGGGCATCCACGTGGCACAATGTACATTGTGCCAGGCCTGCATTCAGGAAGACTCAAATTAAAATCTAACCTCAAATGCTTACTAGCTGTGTGACCCTGGATAGGTCACTTAACCCTATTTGCCTCATTTCCTCATCTATAAAAATGAGCTGGAGAAGAAAACAGCAAACCATTCTAGTATCTATGCCAAAATAATCCCAAATGGGGTCAAGAAGAGTTTGACATGACTGAACAACAAATTACCTCTACTACACTATGGAAGCCTATTTTGACAACTGGATAAAAGATAGATTGAGGAAGATGCAATCAGAAAGGCTACTGAAATAGTTCAGGTGAAAGTGACGAAAGCCTGATTTAGGATGGTGGGGGAATACGAATTTAAAAAATATTTTATTAATGCTTAGCTTTTTAAACATTCTGGTTACTTTTCAATACCCAGACCCCTGATCCAAAAAAAAATTCTTGCTTATAACAAAGTATAATTAAGCAAAAGGAACCAGGACATTTATTGTGTGTAAGATTATATGTTCTTAACAAATATATTAAAAATCCTTTTTTTAATAAAACTGAAAATATTAAGAAATAATATTTTTCTCCAAAAAAACCTTTCCAAGATGCTAGGAAAAGCTCCTTGGAAAAGTGAGCAAATGATATGTTAAGGAAAGAAAGTCTTTCATTGAAGAAAAGAGTTAAGGGTAATAAAAAAGAATACCTTTTCTCTAGTTCTCTCACTGTGTCTTCACCCATCCTCTATTGAGAAAAAATTAAGATATCTATTGAAGAGAACAGATCTCTTAACATTAGAATGTGAAGAGAGTAGGAGAGAATGGGATGGTGACTTGATTACTCAACCAATTTTGGAATATTAATTGAAACTGCATTTTTTAAAAAAGGGATCTTTTCTTTATTCAGGATTCCTATAAATATTACCTAAATGTTATAATTTTGGTAGCAATATTTTTTTTTCTTCAAAATAGCCTACCACTTCTCTATTTAGAAAAGTATGACTTTCTAGAGGTAAGATTGGTCAATGCATAATCTCTTTTCTGATCTCGTTTAGTGTTATTTTCCTTTATTATATTATTATCTCTGTGTGTGTGTGTGTGTGTGTGTGTGTGTGTGTCTGTCTGTCTGTCTGTCTGTGTGGTTATTTATCTATCTAATTTTCTCAGTTCTGCTTATTTCATTTTGAATTAGTTCATACAAGACTCTCCAAGTTTTTTTTTTTAACTTTCACATTGGAATAAGAATTTGGATAAAGAGGACAGGAAAGAAAATTTCTGAGCTGAGAGTACCTCTGACTAAGTTAGATGGCCCAGTGGATAAAGTGCTGGGCCAAGAGCCAGGAATACCTGGATATGACTATAAACATTTACTGGCAGGAGATCTTCTCAATCCCCATAATAACTATGTATCAAAGTGTCTGATACAAAGTAGGCTTTATAAAAATATTTGTTTCTTTCCCTCTCTTCCTACTTAATGAAGGCAAATGTGACTATTCTGCAGTGAACATCATATGAGGGACACTGAACAGTGGGAGAAAAGGAATCGTAGAAGAATGGCTTCATTAGTTTGTCTAAGGCTATCCTTAACACAGGCACACTGGAGGAGGATTTCTCATCATTCAGTGACATATTTCATCTCTTCCTGTTTTTTTTTGTTTTTGTTTTACCAATCATGTCAATTTTATTTTCTAAATTGCAACTCTTATATATCATCTAAAGGAATAACCTCCTTCACTTTTCAGAAACAACACTACCTTCTTTATACTCAAGGTGATCACCATTCTTCTCCCTTCACCATCCTCCCCCCTGTTGAATCACCCAACTGACCTAGAAAATACATGATAAATCTCTGGAGAGCCATCAGGTTTATTCTGATAATTAGTTATACTTATTATGGGGGTAATTAAAATCTGGTCACTATAATGTTAGATGTTGATTGAAAGCTAAGGAAAAAGGCTTGAAGACTACCTTAACCTATTTTCTATTTCTGAGGTAAAAGTAGATAAAGTTAGATCTTCTGATGGATAGGGAAAGAAGAGAAAAGGGCAAGATAGGAGAGGAGAGGCAGAGTGTGGTTTTGTTGTTTCTGGAGATATTTGTATGCTAAGGCATGCCATGAGCTGAAGAGAACTCAGGCACTGGGCAGTGATGATGCTGTGTCATAAGGTCAAGTAAATACTTTCTCTTTAATAGCAGCTTTTGAATTTTTTTCTTTGTATCCCCAGTGCTAAGTACAGAGTGAGCACTCAGTATATGTCAAAATTTTAATAAAACATTTAATTAATGTTTGTTGATCATTTGAAACTTCTTTATGTTCTCTCAGCTATTCTTGAGTTAGAGATTAAGGGACCCTTACATTTGTCTCTATTGCTCATTTGCTGTGTGATGTTGGGCTTATGCTTTACCTCTTTAGGTCTCAATTTCCTCATTCGTAAAATGAGGTGGCTTGCCTATGTTACATTATACAAAATATAAGCAAAACACCTCATTTTACAAATGAGTTAACTTTTAACTTTAATATTCTAGGATGACTCCAACCAGATAAGAAGCTGTCCTGTTCATAAGTACAACAAAGGCCCCTCACTCATATTCTCTGCAAGGATAGCAAGTGAAGTACAAGTGATGACAAGGTAGAGAGTCAGATCTGAGCTATCAGGTCAGAAGGCCAGGGTTCACAGAGAAGCTGGGTGAGAACCCTCAACAGCTATAAGGAAAGGAGCCTGGATGTCAGTCACCTCATCAGTGGCCTAGACAACATTGGAGACTTGTCTCCTTGCTTATTGAAGGGCCCGTAGCTTTTGCTTTTGGTGGATGGTTTTAAGTTTGTGGGATGACTCAAGTCCCCAAGAGGGCCTATGGTAGAGAGGGGTCTGAGGAACTCTAATGGATCCTTAGAGCCACCCCTCCCTCCCTCAGAGTGAGAGGCATTTTAAGCTCTTTTTAAACTCCTTATGTTTCTGTTAGGACAACCCATTTCAGAAGTCCCTGATGACAGTGTAAAAGCCTATATGGCTACGCACATTTAGACAAAATCAATTGAGATATCTCTCCTGCATGGGATATACAAGAGTCCTTTACATCTATTCTATAAACAGAAAAACAAGCCATTAGTTTGTATCTGAATGAAAAATCACATGTTAGGGAAAAAAAAAAAAGATTTAAAGGTGCAGAAGGCAGGGAATAGATGAATATAATTAGACCTCATTGCAATGCTGACGAGGACCAGCTGCCTAAAAGGAACAATTATTTCTCAGTTTCAAAGATATTGTCATTTTTCCTCTCCTGTTCTGTGGAACAGAAGTCTAAATGGAGGCCTGACCAATCTTTTCAAGCATCTTAAGAGTAGGAATCAAACTCATCTGTGGGGCCCCAGAGAGCAGGTTTAGGAGCAATGAGGGAAGATAACAGGGGAGCAGATTTTGATCCAGTATAAGGAAGAACTAATGGCTGCAGTGGATCTCCTTTTCATGTAAGGGATAGACTAAATAACTGATGAGGTTCCCCACAACTTCAAAATTCAGTGAGCCGTCAGAGCTGGCCCACAGTGGAAGGGGTTGCTCTGGTGGTGAGAGGATGTCCTGGGTGAGGTGGTATTCACTATTATTATAAGGAAGCAGAGGCAGGAAGAAAACTATGAAAAAATACAACAAAGGAGACTCATGTGTCAGGAAGTTGGAATCAATGACCTTTTAGGATCCTTGCAACCCAGATTTTACTACTTCTGGATTACTGAATAGCAGAATAGTTCCAAAATCACACCTTTTCTGAACATCTCTTATATGGTGAAAATGCCCTATAGGGAAGTAGAAGAGGAAAGGGGAAAGAAAAGAGGGAGGCTAATAGAAGGGAGAAAAGAAGAAGGGGAAAGGGCTATAAAATGGGAGGGGAGATTGAGAGAGGTGGTAGTCAGATTCAAAACACTGGGGAGGATGGAAAGGGGAAAAGGAAAGAGAAAAGTATTAACTTGGGGAAAGTAAGATGGCAAGAAATACATAATTAGTCATTTTAATTGTGAATGTGAATGGGATGAACTCGCCCATAAAATAGAAGCAGACAGCTGACTGAATTCAAAGCCAGAATCCTACAATATGTTGTTTACAAGAAACACATTTGAAGTAAGAGATACATACAGAGTAAAGGTAAAAGGCTAGAACAGAATCTATTATACTTCAGCTGAAGTTAAAAAAAAAAAAAAGCAGGGGAGTGATCCTGATCTCAGAAAAAACAAATGCAAAAATAAATCTAATTAAAAGAGATAAGGAAGGAAATTACATTTTACTAAAAGATGGACAGATAATGAAGCAATATCAATACTAAACATATATGTGCCAAGTGATATAGCATTCAAATTCCTAGAGGAAAGTTAAGAGAGCTGTAAGAAAAAATAGATAGCTAAACTATACTAGTGAGGGATGTCGCTCTTATATGGTGAAAATGAATTTGGGAGCAGTTTTAGAATTCTTTCTTTTTTAGCCCTACTCTTGATGGGCAGTAGGTGCAGGGACTAATCCTACTTACTAACTAGTAGGATTTGGGATGTAAGGGAGCTAAACTGGTATAAAAACTGAGTTATACTTCTCAGTCCCACACTAGTTTTCCATCAACTATTTTTCTCCCTTATTAAAGATTGCAGGGATATTAGTTTTCCATTCCATTTCCTATTGTTTTTCATCTCCACTAAGAAAATATAGTTTCACAATATCTCTCCTATCATACTATTCCTAAAGAAAATACTTTCATTAGAAAACTAAGATGAAATAGTTGCAGAATTCTATAGCTATGGGATCAAGAAAAGGATGATGGAGATGGTGGCAAGAGAGTTGGGCTTTGAAGGAAAGAAAGATTCTGTAGGGAATATATTCTAGGCATGAATAATTCAGACAGAAGAGGACATGATGAAATCATGAACTATCTTCATTCAGTTTGACTAAATGGCAGAACTAGATTAATAATGGACTGAGAGAATTGGGAGAGATTGATTGAGAAGCTGGACATCACAATAAGAGTAGAAAGCAGGTTGAAAAGTACAGTCATGCAAGGTCAGGAAGATGATCAGAGAAAGGAATTTCAGAGTACTAGTTTTTGAAAGTGGAATACTTCAGATGAAGTTGAAGTCTAAGGTGTCACTAAAGACAGAGGTCATGGGGATTGAAATTATCAATAAATTTGAAGACCTACGTATTAAAAGGATCATCAATACATGTTAATTACATGTATCTGAATTTGAGTAATCCTACAGAAAAGGATTAAACCAAAATTCTGTTATATTTCAGAGGAAAATCCAGATTTCCAGAAATTGATGCAAGGGATCTGACCCGAAAACCAAAACAAGATCTCTCAGAAATGATGGGGTAGGATAAGGTAATAATTCATCCATTTCTGGGACTAGGTTTTGATTGCTAGGGAATGGCAATTTAGGGGTATCTTTATCTCCTCCTTCACCACTTTTGTGGACCATCATCTTAGAGTGAACTATGTTCAACAATGGAGAAAAATGGAAATAATTCAGCAGAGTTCACAAAATCCCAGTGTTAGAAGGGATCTTAGAGGTCATAAAGTCCAACTTCATTCTGAACAAGAATCTACCCCACAACATACCCAATAGTATCTAGCCTTTTCTTTGTAGACTCCTAGCAAGATAGAGATTAATGGCTACCTTTTCTACTTTTGGATAGCCCTAATTATTAGGAAGTTTTTCCTTAAAGCTTAAATTTTTCTTTTTGTTACTTCTATTCTTCTCAAGATTCTGCCTTACAAGGCTAAGTAGAAACAGTTTGATCCCTTTTCCATAGTTGATAAGATACTTAATGACATTTATCCTATCTCTCCTCAGTTGTCTCTTCTTTAAGTTGAACATTCATAGTTCCTTTATCCAATTATATGGCATGTTTGTGAGGTCTCTCACTGTCCTTAAGTACTATGCTTTCTAGCCTAGCAATGTCCTTCCAAAGAGGTGGTGCCTAGAATGAGCTCTGACCAGGCAGACAGAATACAGTGAGACTTCTACTTCTTAATATAGTTTAAGTTAATATTGAGTTTTCTGGGTTGCCACATCATATTCTTGATTCATACTTAAAATATAGTTCACTAATACTTTTTAGACCAACTTTTTAGTAAAGATTGCCCCATTTAATCCATGTGAAGATAACTTTTTTGGACCCAAGGTAAAACTTCATTAGACCCTCTTAAGACCCCCTATGTACAGATAACTATCAATAAGTACCAATCTTTGAGTTTGACTACACAACCAGCTCCAAATACATCTAACTGTGCAATTATTTGTCCTCTATCTCTCCACTGTTCAGAAGAATATTCTTTGTCAAATGATTTGGGAGGGCAGGGTTAAGGTGGGATCCCAGGAAGTAACACAGTCTATTGCCAAAAAGGGAAGGGAAAGAAGGAAATGACTACCTTCCCAGCAGGTTTGCACCTAGAAGTGACCTTTAATTCCTGACTTATCTCATCCTTTTTATCCTTGTTGTTGCCAAAGCCTATCAATTTCACCTTTGAATCATCTCTCCAACTCATCCCCTCCTCTCCTCTGAGACTTCTACCACTTTCATGCAGGTAGTCATCAGCTCACTCTAGGACTACTGCAATAGCCTGCTGGTGGGTCAACCTGCCTCAAGTCACTCCTTGCTCCAGTTCATTTCCATTCAGTCATTAAGCATTTTCCTAAAATGCAGGTCAGTGCACATATTCTTTCTATTTGGTGAACTCCAGTGACTTCTTGTTGCCTCCAGGAACAATACAAAATGCTGCTTGGCATTCAAGGCCTTTCATAACTTAGTCCTTTCCAACTTTCCAGTCTTCTTACACTTTACTTTTCACCACTTATTCTTTGATTATTCAATATTCTTCTTCTTTTGTTTCACAAATAAAATATTCCATCTCTTGGCTCCAGGCAAGCCTAGAATGTTCTCCTTCCTCTGCTAGTAATTACTGACCTTCTGGATTCCTTTAAATTTCACCTACCTTCCATAGGAAGCCTTTCTCAATGATCCTCTTAATTTCACCATCTTCCCTTTGTTAATTATTTTCTATTTCTTCTGTACATAGCTGAATTTGTAAATACTTATATGTTGGTTGTCTCTCCCATTATGAGGTCCTTGAGGGCAGGGATTGTCTTTTGCCTCTTTCTGTATCATCAGGGCTTAGTACCATACCTGGTACAGAGCATTTAACAAATATTGACTGATTGCTTGATTGATGGGGAGGCAAAAGTAGTTTCTCTGGCTACTCAGTTATTTGCTTAAGATGCTATTTTTAGGGGAAATTACATTCAGAGACCTAATCAAGAACCCTTATCTCTTTGTAGTGGAAACACTCCTTTCCATCTCCTCTCATAATTGTCTCTTTTATACATTCTCTGAACCTTCCGCTGCCCCCATTCCCCTCAGTGCCTTTATTCATTTTGCTCCAATGCCGTCCTGCCCTTTCCTTCTTTGAAGTCCAGTCCCAATGCCACCTTTACTGATCACAATACAACCCCAGAGCCCAGGTCATGGCTTTCCTTCTTGGATCTCAAATAGCTCTTTATTTTATACCAGACTAATACATCCTTGCAATATAATGCTGTGCCTTTTATCTCCTTACTAGACTATAAGTTCTTCCTACAGTATGTACTTGATAAATGTTTGTTAAAGGAATGAGAGGAAAGAAATTTCCATAAATTTGAATAGATCTCCTAATTACTAATTAAAGAGTTGCCAATACTGGCCCAATGATATCTACTACTTAAAAAAAAAAAAAAAAAAAAAGTGTTATCAGTGCTTAAGAAAGAACTAGAGTTATTTCTAAGGTAAAGTGCTGGAAAGCTTTTTACAGGTAGGCTCCACTTTTAAAAATCATACCAAATTTCTCCACTCAGCTCATATAATGACAAATAAAAAATTAAAAGTTATTTCTCTTCTTTCCTTGTTCACTCATATGGGGAGGGCAATCCAGTTATTATTACTATTGTTGATTGTTTAAGTTATAAAACACCGTGTGATTATATTTGTAACATAGTAAGTACTAAACAAATATAGAGGGAAAAAATGAACTAATAGATGAGGAGGAAGTTGAGGTGCCTCTAGGACACATCACATTAAAGGTATGATTAATTCAAGAGGAATGAAAACCAAAGACCAAATGATTACCTCGGTTCCGGTTTCTCTCCAGTCCCAGGACCGACTGCCCCCTGGCCACACTTTGCAGTCCTTGTAGGTTGTACTACAACCTTGGACCTTCATTTGACCCCAAGAAAGGGAAGCGATTTTGGGGGAAGACATACTGGAGATGAATCAAAACCTGAAAAAATCAGAGATGCTGTCAGTTAAGGCTTAAGCATATCCCAGAGACGAGAGATAAGCAGCCTACAATATATAATTTGATAGGAGGTATTACAGGATCATAAAGCTCAATGGGATCTTAGAGTTCATTCAGTCTATTTAACCTGTCATTTTACAAATGAGATCACTGGAGCTCTGAAGGATTCAATGACTTCTTAACCTTTATTTTTAATATAACTTTATTATTTTTAATCAGTTAACACATTTATTTTCTCCTCTTCTACTCCCCAATTGAAGGAAAAATAAAAATCATATAATAGGCATATTCAAGCAAAGACATTCCTATCATTAACTGTTCAAATATGTATGTCTTCTTTTTTTCTAAAATAATTTTATTTTTCCTAATTATATATTAAAAGAATTTAAAATATATTTTTAAAAAAAGTTCTAAGCTCCAAATTCTATCCCTCCCTTCTTCAGTCCCCTCCCTCCTCCCTGGATAGTAAGCAATCCAATAGAAGTCACACATGTACAATCATGTAAAACTTTTCTACATTATTCATTCTGTTCAAGAAGACTCAAACACTCAAAGCTAGATGGCACAATGGATAGAATACCAGCCCTGAAGTCAGAAGGACCTGAGTTCAAATTTGATTTCAGACACTCCTTAGCTATGTGGCCCTGGGCAAGTCCCTTATCCCAAATTGCCTCAGCAAATTAAAAAAAAAAAAAAAAAAAAAAAAAAAAGGAAGACTTGAACGATATGTGAAAGAAAGAAAAGAAGAAAAGAAGAAATTGAAATGATATCAGTTTTTTCTCTGGAGGTGAATAGTATGTTTCATCATGAGTCTTTTGGGATTGTCTTGGTATTGCTGAGAATAGATGTCATTCACAATTCTTCATTAAACAAAATTGCTGTTACTATATACAGCGCTTTTCTGATAATGCTCACTTCACTTTGTATGTCTTCCCAGGTTTTTCTTGAAATCATCCTGCTTGTCATTTTTTATAGCACAATATTTGCAATCATATATTGTGGTTTGTTTAGCCATTCCCTAATTGATGGGCAACCCCTGGATTTCCAATTCTTAACCACCACAACAAGAGCTGCTATAAATATTTTTGAATAAATGGGGCCTTTCCCCTTTTTTTGGATGTGTTTGGGATATAGATCTAACAGTGGTATTGCTAGATCAAATTGTATACAGTTTTATGTATGTTTGGATGTAGTTTCAAATCTCCCCAGAATGGCTGGATCAGTTCACTGCTCCATCAACAATACCATGTTTTCCCACATCCTCTCCAACATTTATCATTTTCTTTTTTTGTCACATTAGCTAATCTGATAGGAATTTGGTGGTACTTCAGAGTTGTTTTAATTTGCCTTTCTTTAATCAAGTGATTTAGAGAAATTTTTCACATGACTATAGATAACTTTAATTTCATCTAAAATTTCCTGTTCATGTTCTTCAACAATTTATCAATTGGGGAATTACTTATATCCTTATAAATTTGACTCAGTTCTCTGTATTTTTGAGAATGGAGACCTCTGTATTTGTTGCAATATTTTTATCCAGTTTTCTGATTTTCTTCTAATTTTGAATGCACTGGTTTTGTTTGTGCAAAAACTTTAAGTTTATATTATCAAAATTATCTATTTTATAATACTCCCTCTATCTTGTTTGATTCTAAATTCTTTATGCATAGATCTGAGAGATAAGTAGATGAATTTAAGTAGAATTTTCAATTTTTTTATATTATCTTAGCCTAAGAGCAATTGATATTTTTCCAGTTATTTAGAACTGGCTTTGTGTGCAAAGTGTTTTGTAATTGTGTTCATATACTTCTTAGGTTTGTTTTGGCAGACAGATGCCTAAACATTTTATATGTCTACAATTATTTTAAGTGAAATTTCTTTTTCTATCTTTTGTTGCTAGACTTTGTTGGCAATATGTAGAAATGTTGATGATTTATATTGTGTCCTATAATTTTGTTGAATTGTTAATAATTTCAATTAATTTTAGTGGACTCTCTTGTAAGTCTATGTAGCAGTCTTGAGTTTTTTATCCTCCTTTGGGGAGCTCATTTATCACTTGTTCAATATTTATTGTTCTAAGCTTGAGTTATTTAAATTCTTTATTTCTTATTATGTTAATTGGGGCATTTCATATTTTATAGTCTTTCCTTTTAACTGTCAAATCTATTGGCATGTAATTGGACAAAGTAGTTTCTAATAATTTCCTTTTCTCTTTTGTTGATTTCTATTTAGTCATCTTTGAAAATGGCCAATTTGATTTTCACTGCTTTTAATCAGAAAAAAAAATTAACTAGTGACAATTCACTAGCTAATAATTCGTAGAAAAATATATATTTTTAAAAATCAGCTTCTCATGTTATTGATTTAAAATTTATTTTCAATTTTGTTAAATCTCTTTGATTGTTGACTGTGCATTCTGATATTTAATTGGGTTTATTTGACTGGGTTTTCTGGGTTTTTTTTCCCCTCTAGTATACTACTCTATTGACTGAGCTGTTCTTTTCCCATTTTTTGTTTGTTTGTTTGTTTATTTTGGTTTTTTTTGCTTGGTTTTGTTTTGTTTAACAATGTAAAGTTTCCCTTAAGGATTATTTGGCCTATATCCCAAAAATTCTGTTATACTGTCACATTGTCCTTTTCTTTGATGAAATTTTTTTTTATTTCTTCTATGATTTGTCCTGTTACTCATAAATTCTTTAGGATTGAGCTAGTTTCCTAAATGATCTTTTATTGAATATAATTTTTATTTTGTTGTGCTCCATCAAGGAATTTCTCTTGAAAACTCTTCCTAACTCTTAAAAATTACTACAGTGTAAGAGTCCAAAGAGGAAGCTTGTGCTGTGCAATAAGGAAGTATAAAGCCTTGAAGCCTGAGATACCCGATGTGGTTTTCTGTGGACAGTGTGGACCACCTAGTGTGCGAAAGTTCTGGTTGCATTGAGATCACATCATCAACGGGAGGCATCTCTTTCTCTAATTGGCTATGAGTGTGACCTCATATATATATATAAGCTGTGGGGACCAGAAAGTACGTAGAGTTCATTAGGAGTTCAAGGGAGTTCACTAGGAGTCAGAAGGAGGTCAGTAAAGAGCAGGATGTGAACACATGGAATAAAGATAGCATGCAGCTATCCTCGGGTGCTCTATTGAATGTGAGAACCACTGCTCAGAGAGGAGGTGGACAGAGATCTCTGAAGACCTCTGAGTAAGGTAAGATTGGTAAAGAACCACTGTGCCAGGCAGTGGCCAGAGATTTTCTGACCGCCTGGGATTTAGTTGTGACTAGTAACTGTAGCATCTGGATGGGAGAAGCTATATTATAGCTCCTCCCAAAAGAGCTTTTGCTTATGGGGATATGTTTATCAATTTTTACAATACTGTTAGTTAAAATATCTTGGCATTATTGTTTTTTTTTCGGGGTTGCACTAGTGACTTGCCCAGAATCACACAGCTAGGAATCTTTTGCTTTTTAAAAATTTTTTTTTCAAGAGAATTTTATTTTTCCAAATACATGTAAAGATAGTTTTCAACATTTGTCATGTTGTACAAGAAAAATCAGATCAAAAGAGGAAAACCATGGGAAAGAAGGAAACAATCAAACAAAAAAGGAGAAAATACTATATTTTGACCCACAGTAAGTTTTCAAAGTTTTCTGTCTAATTAAGAAAGGCATTTTCCATCCCAAGACTATTGGAATTGCTTTGAATCACCATGTTATTGAGAAGATCATAGTCCATCACAGTTGATCATCACATAATCTTGCTACTGTGTAAAATGTTCTCGTGGTTCTGCTTGTTTCATTCAGGTAGATGCTATTTCATTATTGATATTAACTCATTTTCTATAGAAGTTTTAAGATAATATAGGTATCCAAGATAAGGTCAAAATGGGTTCATGATTTAGACATAAAGAATGATTATTATAAGCAAATTAGAACATATAACAATTTAACTTTCAAATATGTGGAGAAGGAAGGAATTTGTAACCAAAGAAGAGCTAGAGTTCATTATTGAACACAAAATAGATAATATTAATTATATTAAGTTAAAAAGTTTTTGTACAAACAAAACTAATGCAGACAAGATCAGAAGGGAAGCAACAAACTAGAAAAAACATTTTTATGTTTAATGGTTCTGATAAAGGCCTCATTTCTAAAATATATAGAGAACTGACTCAAATTTATAATAGTTCAAGCCATTCTCCAATTGATAAGTCAAAGGATATGAACAGACAATTTTCAGATGAAGAAATTGAAACCATTTCTAGCCATATGAAAAGGTGTTCCAAATCACTATTGATCAGAGAAATGCAAATTAAGACAACTCTGAGGTATCATCTCTCAGATTGACTAAGATGACAGGAAAAAATAGACAAATGTTGGAGGGGATGTAGGAAAACTGAGACATTAATACATTGATGGTGAACTTGTGAACAGATCCAACATTCTGGAGAGCAATTTAGAACTATGCCCAAAAGGTTATCAAACTCTGCATACCCTTTAATCCAGCAGTGTTTCTACTGGGTCTGTATCCCGAAGAGATAATAAAGGAGGGAAAGGAGCCCACATATGCAAAAATGTTTGCGGTAATCTAATCTTTGACAAACCCAAAGATCCCAAATTTTGGGATAAGAATTCATTATTTGACAAAAACTGCTGGGAAAACTGGAAATTAGTATGGCAGAAACTAGGCATGGACCCACATTTAACACCACATACTAAGATTAGATCAAAATGGGTCCAAGATTTAGGCATAAAGAACGAAATCATAAATAAATTGGAGGAACATGGGATGGTTTACCTCTCAGACTTGTGGAGGAGGAAGGAGTTTGTGTCCAAGGGAGAACTAGAGACCATTATTGATCACAAAATAGAACATTTTGATTACACCAAATTAAAAAGTTTCTGCACAAACAAAACTAATGCAAACAAGATTAGAAGGGAAGTAACAAATTGGGAAAAAATTTTTACAGTTAAAGGTTCTGATAAAGGCCTCATCTCCAAAATATACAGAGAATTGACTTTAATTTATAAGAAATCAAGCCATTCTCCAATTGATAAATGGTCAAAGGATATGAACAGACAATTTTCAGATGATGAAATTAAAAGTATTTCCACTCATATGAAAGAGTGTTCCAAATCACTATTGATCAGAGAAATGCAAATTAAGACAACTCTGAGGTATCATTACACACCTGTCAGATTGGCTAAGATGACAGGAACAAATAACGATGAATGTTGGAGGGGCTGTGGGAAAACTGGGACACTGATGCATTGTTGGTGGAGTTGTGAAAGAATCCAACCATTCTGGAGAGCAATCTGGAATTATGCCCAAAAAGTTAGCAAAATGTGCATACCCTTTGACCCAGCCATACTACTACTGGGCTTATACCCCAAGGAACTACTAGAGAAGGGAAAGGGTCCTGTATGTGCCAAAATGTTTGTGGCAGCCCTTTTCATAGTGGCTAGAAGCTGGAAGATGAATGACCAACAGGAGAAGTACAGAGAGGCTTGGAGAGACTTACATCAACTGATGCTGAGTGAAACGAGCAGAACCAGAAGATCATTATACACTTCAACAATGATACTGTACGAGGATGTATGCTGATGGAAGTGGATTTCTTCAACATAGAGAAGAGCTAATCCAATTCCAATTGATTAATGATGGACAGAACCAGCTACATCCAGAAAAGGAACACTGGGAAATGAATGTAAACTGTTATTTTTACCTTCTGAATCCAATTCTTCCTGTGCAACAAAAAATTCGGTTCTATACACATATATTGTATCTAAATTATACTGTAATATATTTAACATATATAAGACTGCTTGCCATCTGGGGGAGGGGGTTGGGGGAGGAAGGGAAAAAATCTGAATAGAAGTGCAAGGGATAATGTTGTAAAAAATCACCCATGCATATGTACTGTCAAAAAATGTTATAATTATAAAATAAAATAAAAAATTAAAAAAAAAAAATGTTTGCGGTAGCCCCTTTTGTAGTGGCAAGGAACTGGATTGAATAGATGATCAGTTGGAGTATCACTGATACGCCAGTATCAATTGGAGACTGGCTAAATAAATTATGGTATATGAATGTTATGGAATATTATTGTTTTATAAGAAATGACCAACAGGATAATTTCAGAGAGGCCTGGAAAGACTTACACGAACTGATGCTAAATTAACTGAGCAGAACCAGGAGGTCATTGTACATGGCAACAACAAGATTATACAATGATCAATTCTGATGGACATGGCTCTTCTCAACAATGAGATGATTCAGACCATTCTAATGATCTTATGTTGAAGTAAGCCACCTGCACCCAGAAAGAGGGTTGTGGGAACTGAAGGTGGATCACAACAGTATTTTTCACTCTTTTTGTTATGGTTTGCTTACATGTTATTTTCTTTCTCATTTTTTTCCTTCTTGATCTGATTTTTCTTGTGCAGCAAGATAACTGAATAAATATGTATGCATGTATTGGATTTAACATATATTTTTACCATATTTAACATATACTGGATTACTTGATATTCAGGGAAGGGGGTGGGGAGAAGGAAGAAAATTGGAACACAAGGTTTTTCAAGTATCAGTGTTGAAAAATCATCTTTGCATATGTTTTAAAAATAAAAAAATGGCAATTTAAAAAACCACCAAAAATAATTAAAAAAAAAACAAAAACATAGATATCCCTGTTACTTGTTGCTTTTTCTGAGATCATAATTGCTATCCTTTTTTATTTTATTTTTCACTTAGATGGAAATTTTTTTTATTTTTTTAAATTAATTTTTATAATTAAAACTTTTTTTGGACAGTACATATGCAAAGGTAATTTTTTTTTTTTAACAACATTATCTCTTGTACTCCCTTCTGTTCCGAATTTTTCCCCTCCTTCCCCCCACCCCCTCCCCTAGATGGCAGGCATTCCCATACATATTAAATATCTTATAGTATATCCTAGGTACAATATATATGTGCAGAACCGAATTTTGTTGTTGTTGTTATTGCAAAGGAAGAATTATATTCGGATCCTTTTTTATTTTTTAAAGTTTTGGCAAAGCATGATAAATTCTGCCTTAGCCCCTTGACCATATGAATTTTTGTTTAAAGTATCATATAAAGGACACACTTGTTTTTAATTTCTTTTGGTAATCTTTTCTGTTTTACAGTTGAGTTCATCCTGTTAACATTCATGGTCAGGACTGCTGAAGATGAATTTTCCTCCAATCTACCTTCTTATACCTCCTTCTTTACAAAAAATAAAGTAGCAAGAGTATGCTTAAAATTAGTAACTTGCTTTTGCTCCACTGACCATCATCACTTTCCCTTGACCATACTCCTAATTACATCCTTTTTCTTATTCAGATAAAATTGATGTTCATGAAATACCAGGTTTTTTTTGCCCCTTCATCCCTAGACTCTTTGTCAAAGTACTTTGTATTTTTGGCCAGGAATACCTGACTGGGGCCTCTGAAAAAATCAGAGAAACAATTAATAATTTCATTAAAGATAATGACAACAATGAAACAACATGCCAAAATTTGTGGGATGAAGCTAAAACAGTACTTAGGAGTAACATCTATATTTCTAAATGCTTAAAATAATAAAAGAAAAAAGGGCCAGATCAATAAATTGGATAGGCAACTAAAACTATGAGAAAAGAAACATTAAAAATTCACAACTGAACACAAAATAGAAAACCTGAAAATCAAAGGAGAGATTAATAAAGAATAAAACAAAATTTCCAGTATCAAAAATGAAAACGGCAAATGTACCACTTGTGAAGTTGAAATTAAACAATTATTAGGAGCTATTAAGTTCATCTGAAAGAACAAAAGGCCAATACCAATGGAATAAATTTTTTTTAAAAATGAAGGAAGCCCAAGAGTATTAGATTTCAAATTGTATTACAAAGTAGTAATCATGAAAACAATCTGTTACTGGTTAAGATAAAGAGTGATGGATTAGTAGAATAAATCAGGTATATAATATATAAAAGCAAATAACCTCTATAATATAATGTTTGATAAACCTTGAAATCTAAACTTTGGGGCAAAAACTCACTATTCAAGAAAAAATTACCAGGAAAACTGAAAAGCAGTCTGGCAAACTAGGCAAAGTTAGGTGTCTTCACACCATATGTCAAGATAAGCTCAAAATAGGTACATGACTTAGACAAAGATTAGGGAAACCTGGAAAAATTTACCTGTCTGATTTATGGATAAGGGAAGAATTTATGTCAAATAAGAGATTAAGAGGATCATGGGAAATAAAATGGATAATTTTAATTACATTAAATAAAAAAGACTGTAACAAACAAAACCAATGCAGCCAAAATTAGAAGAAAAGCAGGAAGCTATGGGAAAGGGAGGGTAAGTTTTTTACAAGTTTCTCTGATAAAAGCCTTATTTCTTAAATACTTAGGGAACTGAGCCAAATTTATTATTTTTAAAGTCATTCTCTAATTGATAAATGTTCAAAGAATATAAAGTTTTCAGAAAAATTAATGCTATCAATAATCATATAAAAATGCTCTTTGTCAATAATAATTAGAGAAATGCAAATTAAAACTCTGAAGTACTACTTCTTACCTATTAGCCTGGCTAAAAGGAATGAAAAGGAAAAGGATGAATTTTGGAGGGAAGGTGGAAAAATAGGTACATTCACGCACTGTTCATATAGTTATAAATAAGTCTGACCATTGTGGAGAACAATTTGGAACTATGGGCAAAGGTCTATAAAGCCGTGTATACTTTTTTGACCCAGCAATATTGCTGTGAGACCTATATTCCAAAGAGATCAAAGAAAAAGGAAACAAACCCCTATATACAAAAATATCTAAAGTAGCTTTGGTAACAAAAAAGTGGAAATTGAGGGGATACCCAACAATTGGAGAATAGTTAAACAAGTTGTGGGGTTTGATTGTGATAGAATACTCTTGTTTTGTAAGAAACAATGAAAGGGATAGTTTCAGAGAAAATTGGGAAAACCTAGATGAACTGATACCAAATTAAAGAATCAGAACCAGAAGAACACTGTACATAGTAATAGCAATATTGTAATGATGATCAAGTGTTAACTTACTCTGAGCAATTAAGTGATCTCTGACAAAGGATTCATAATGACAATACTATCCAGTATTTAGAGAAAGAATCGATCAATTCTAAGTATAGTTTTAAGCACTTTTTTTTTTCACTTTATCTTTATTGTCTTTGTTTTTTCAACATGGTTACTATGGAAATATATTTTACAGGGACACTTGGTGGCTCAGTAGATAAGAGTATTAGGCCTGGAGTCAGGAAGACCTGAGTTTGAATCCAGTTTCAGGTACCTCTACTTATGTGAACCTGAGCAAATCACTTAATCTCTGTTTGCTTTCCATCATCAGAAATGGAAATGGTAAATTATTCCAGAATCTTTGCCAAGAAAACTCCATGGAGTACTGGCTATAGTCCATGGAATCACAAAGAATTGGACATGACTGAACAACAAATGTTTTGCATGATTTCACATATATAATGGGTATTACATTGCTTGCCTTCTCAAGCTGGAGGGAGGGAGAGAATTAGACACTGAAAAAAATTTTTTAAATGAAGCAAATAATTAAATGAAAAAAAATTTAACAAAAAATTCCTCAAACAAGGAAACCAACAAATCACATTTTCCCTGTGGACTGGGGTAAGAAAGGACTTAGCAAGCAATGGGAGAGTAACTTTAGGTATACACTAGCATTGTTTGCACATTCCTACCTGTACATATATGGAGGGAGTCATCCATCTTTTTAGACTAGGTAGAAGGCTGGAACTTCTTTTTAGCAAAAACCTTTTATTACAGATAGTCAAAAAAAAATTTCTATCTATTCCATCTTAGCCATCTTGTCCTCTTCCTTCTCTCTCAGCTGAGACTCTTGTCTCTTATTTCACTGAGAAAATTGAAGACATTGAACATGAGTTTCCTCTTCTTTGTCTTCATTTTAACATCCTTAGACACTCCTCATCTCTACATGTGCCCTTGATCACATCACTTCCTTTCTGCAAAGTGCAACCTCAATCATCCCCTTGTTGATTTCATGCTCTTTTTCTTACCTTCAGTTCCTACTACTGGTTCCTTCCTTAGAGCTCTTAAAATATTTCCTAATCTTCTCAGCCCTTACAAAAAAACTTTATTATAACCTACCGTTTTTCCTCAGACTGTTATCCTTTATTGCACCTCTCAGCCAAATTCCTTGACAGAGCTGCCTCCACTTTATTTCTTCTCATTCCTCAATTCTTTGCAGTCTGGCTTTAACTTTATCACTTAACTGAAACTATTGTCTCTAAGTTACAAATGATCTTAGCATGGTAGGTGTTTTCTCATTCCTCTGGAGCAATGGTTCTCAAACATTTTGGTATCAAAACCTCTATTATATTCTTAAAAAATTGAGAACCTCCTCAATGGACTTAGTTAAAATCCATCTTTGCATAGTTCTTAGTTGTGTGACTTTGAGTAAGTAGGTTATCTTCTGTTTGCCTCAATTTCTTGATTTGTACAGTTGGGATGATAATAATAGCAACTACCTCCCAGGATTGTATAGATCAAATGAGATAATTGAAAAACTTAAAACCCGGCATGTGGTTAAGTGCATATATATGTTAGCTATCAGTATTACTTCTATTACATGTTAGTTATATCCACCAATATTTACCATATTGAAAATTAAAATGTCACTATTCTTATGAAAAAGAGTACGAAGCCCTTTGAAAACACTTTGACTTCATGATAGAATTTTTAAGCTCCCTTGAGGCGTTCTTCTGAACCCATCTGCTGCATTTAACATTGTTGACTCCCTTCTCTTTTCTGAATGCTCTGTCTTGCTAGTATTTGTGATACTTTTTCCTGGTACAGATCCTACTTGGTCTCCTTTTCTGCTCATTATTTATATCACTCTCTGCCCTCAACTATGGGTTTATGCTAGGGCTTGGTCATACACCCCATTCTCTTATTTCTCTAGGTAATCTCATTACTTCTCAAGAGTTTAATTATCATATCTATATGGCTTCTAAATCTACATATCCAGTCCCTAGTCTCTCCCTAGATTTTTGGGATTCAAGAAGTCTGAAAATACACTCATTATCTTTCTTCCTAAATACACTCTTTCCCAAAGTATTACATTAAAGTGCCATCCTTCTTCTAGTCTCCTAGATTGATAATATTGGTAGTATCTATCTCCTCACCTTCCTTTACCCCACATTTCCAATCAGCTGTCAAATCTTGATTTTTTTTTTAAGCTCCTTAAGATCTCTTACATCTGAAGTGGAAATCTTCAACATAAAGAAGATCCAACTCACTTCCAGTTGATCAATGATGGACAGAAATAACTACACCCAGAGAAGGAACACTGGGAAGTGAATGTAAATTGTTAGCACTACTGTCTATCTACCCAGGTTACTTATACCTTCGGAAGCTAATAATTAATGTGCAACAAGAAAATGGTATTTACACACATATATTGTATCTAGGTTATATTGTAACACATGTAAAATGTATGGGATTACCTGTCATGGGGGGAGGGAGTGGAGGGAGGGAGGGGATAATTTGGAAAAATGAATTAAAAAAAAAAAAAAGATCTCTTACATCTGATCCCTTCTCCATTGTTAGAAATACTCTTTTTTATATTTCCCAAAATAATATTTTACTTTTCTTCAATTACATGTAAAAACAATTTTTTTTTTTTTTGAGGCTGGGGTTAAGTGACTTGCCCAGGGTCACACAGCTAGGAAGTGTTAAGTATCTGAGCACATTTGAACTCTGATCCTCCTGAATTCAAGGCTGGTGCTCTATCCACTGTGCCACCTAGCTGCCCCCGTAAAAACAATTTTTAACATTCTTTTTTTTTTTTTTTTTTTTTTTTGGCCAAGGTTTTAGTTCCAAATTCTTTTATTTTTTTATTTTTAATTATAGCTTTTTTATTAGCAGAACATATGCATGGGTAATTTTTACAACATTGTCCCTTGCACTCACTCCTGTTCCAACTTTTCCCTTCTCTCCCCCTACCTCCTCCCCTAGGTGGCAGGCAGTCTTATAAATGTTAAACATGTTAAAGTATATCCTAGATACAATATATGTGTGCAAATCTGAACAGTTATCTTGTTGCACAAGAAAAATTGGTTCAGAAGGCAAAAATAACCTGGGAAGAAAAACAAAAATACAAGTAGTTCACATTCATTTCCCAGTGTTCCTTCTCTGGGTATAGCTGATTCTGTCCATCATTGATCAACTGGAACTGAAATGGATCTTCTCTTTCTCGAAGATATCTACTTCCATCAGAATACGTCCTCATACAGTATTGTTGTTGCCATATATAATGATCTCCTGGTTCTGTTCATTTCACTCAGCATTAGTTCATGTAAGTTTCTCCAAACCTCCCTGTATTCATCCTGTTGGTCATTTCTTACAGAACAATAATATCCCATAACCTTCATATACCACAATTTACCCAACCATTCGACAATTGATAGGAATTCATTTTCCAGTTTCTAGCCACTACAAAAAGGGCTGCCACATTTTGGCACATACAGGTCCCTTTCCCTTCTTTAATATCTCTTTGGGATATAAGCCCAGTAGTAACACTGCTAGATAAAAAGGTATGTAGTTTGAAAACTTTTGGGGCATAATTCCAAATTGCTCTCTAGAATGATTGGATTCATTCACAACTTCACCAACCATCAGAGTCCCAGTTTTCCCCACATCCCCTCCAACATTCCTCACTATCTTTTCCTGTCATCTTAGCCAATCTGACAGGTGTGTAGTGGTATCTCAGAGTTGTCTTAACTTGCATTTCTCTGATCAATAGTGATTTGGAACACTCTTTCATATGAGTGGAAATAGTTTCAATTTCATCATCTGAAAATTGTCTGTTCATATCCTTTGACCATTTATCAATTGGAGAATGGCTTGAAGAAATACACCCTTGACACTGAAAATTAGATATTGATTTATTAATTGATTATTAACGAAGAATGTTAAGGAATAGTCTTACTGTTTCTGGCTGGGCCCCACTCCTCTTCAGGAAGAGGTAGCACTGAGTCCAGAAGTAAGAGAACCTTTACACTTGCTAGTGGAGTACAGCCCCTCCCTTCAGAGAACAGATTGGTCTGTTTCTTCTGGGTTACAGTCTTTCCAATACGCCAGCTACATGTTTCCTATAAATATGTATAAATATGTTCCCCCCCTCCCTCATCATATATCCCATGTTCAAAAATGGCAGAAGACTCCTCCTACAGGGTATGTTGTTTATATTCAATTAGCCTATTAAGCAGCTGCAGTAGTGATTTGGTTAAGTCAAGTCACTGACCCCACTAGTTTGGGCTGGATCTTAAATCTACCAGACTCGTTCTGATTGGCTGAATGAACCAGCACCTTCCTAGCTTCCCACTTCCTAGTCTGCAGGAGGCTTCTACTAATCTCTTAATTGTTCTGTGGAATCTTAACCTTTCTTAAGCTCTCACTTTCTGAAAACCACTTGAGCAATGGTATCCTCTATCCTACACTGCCTAGAAGCTTGCAACACTCAGTAGAAATCCAACTTTTCTGCCTTTCTTACAATTCTCAAAGGAACATCTTAGGAACATCTTAGTTCAGGACACTTCACCTTTCTCCCAGAATACTTTAATGACTTCTTACTTGATCTTCCTGTCACTCAAATCTTTTAACTAAAACTATCATCCACACTGTTGCTGAAGTGACCTTAATATTGCTATGACCATGTGTCACTCATACTCAATATGTTCCAGTGGCTCTCTGTTTCTAGAAGAAAATATGAACCTTGTTTAGATCTTAATGTCTTTCAAAATCTGGCCCCAGCCTATGTTTCCAGTCTCACTGTTACTCTCTCCTGAATACTATTTACCCAAACTGTCCCAGATGTCATATTCCATCCCATCTTAGTGCCTTTGCAAAAACCATACCCCATGCCTAGAATAACTCCTCATCTCTACCTTATTACAATCCCTCTCTTCTTTCAATATGCCTGAAACCTTTCCTGATATTTCCAACGAGTAACTTTTCTCTCAAATTACTTTGTATTTAACTATTTTGTTTATTGTATTATTTATTCTGAACATATTTATGTCCTTGTTGTAATTTAGAATCTCTACTCCTTGGGAATTAGGATTGTTTCTTTCATGTTACTTGTATCCACAAGCACTTAATAATACTTGTTGATTTACGTATTACCCTAATATTTATTAAGTACCTATTATGTAGGGGATACTGCTAACTTTGGGGATGTAAAGGCCAAAAAAAAATTCAGTCCCATTCTTTAAGAAGTTTGCATTGTTTTGGGGGAATAAAACATATACATAAATAAGTAAATGAAAAGTACATATAAGATGATATGAGGCAATTTCAAAAAGTGAACTTTAACCTTCAAAAAGGGACCAGAAAACCCTTCTAGTAGGTAATGGCAATTGAGCTAAATTCTGAAAGAATCAAGGATTCTAAGAAGCTGATATCCTAGGATTTCTGTCAGGAGCAGTATTTAAAGAGAGTTTACTAGGCAGCTAGTTGGTAATTAGTTAATAGATAGAGTCTTTGACTTGAAGTTGCATTTTACTTTAGAGGTCATAAGGAAACAGTGGAGATTTATAAATAAGGTGGTTAACCTGGTAAGGGCCATGCTTTCTACTTCTAGCTCCCGGGTTTTGTTGTATTGATATATAGAAATGCTTATTATTTATGTGCAACTTTGCTAACATTGTTAACTGTTTCTACTGGTTTTTAGTTGATTTCTCTAGGATTCTCTAAATATACCATGATATTGAAGGGGGAGGGAAACTGTTCCCTTTAAAGATTATCACTCTGAAACTGTATTCCCTTTTAGAGTCTCAGCTCCTTCTAGGGAAGGCATATCCCCCCATATTAGTTATCTTTCTGGGATGCTAGAGCTTTGGATTCAATTAGAAATCCTGATGGAAGCACCCCTTTGAAGTGTTGTTAATTCCAAAAGGAGATATGGACTGGATACTGATAAGCATCTAAATCTGGGAATCTTGGTTTCCTGAAGCCTTAAGACTCCTTTTAAAGGGCCCTTTCTAAACTTACTCTTTGCAGAGGCCTAAGCAGTTTGCTAGGACCCTGCCTGCTGAGAAGGCATTCTCTTTTCAGTGCCAGACTCCATTTCCTTAATAGGACTTTGCCAGTTTCTTAGCAAACTGATTTGTATCCAACAATAAACTTTAATTTTTGCCATTAATCTTTCAGGATAAGTAAATTTCACTTTGAACTTGCAGGCCCACCAAAGGGGGATTTTAACAACTCTCTTATTGCCATTAACTGGGATCAAGGGGATACTAACCTCATCAATATCATCTGCAAAGAGTGATAGTTTTGTTTCCTCATTGCCCATTTTTATTCCTTCAGTTCCTTTTTCTTGTTAGCACAATATTGATAATGAGCATCCTCACTTCACTCCTAATATTATTGGGAAGGCTTCAAGTTTATCTCCATTACTGATAATGCTTGCTCTTGGATAGAAGTGTTGTTTTTGGCAAGGTAAATGGGGTTAAGTAACTTGCCCAGGGACACACAGCTAGTAAATATTAAATGTCTGGGACTGAATTTGAAAAGTCAGATCCTCATGGCTCTCTCCAAAAATGAGATGATTCAAACCAGTTCCAATTGCCCAGTGATGAAGAAAGCCATCAATGCTCAGAGAAAGGCCTGTAGGAACTGAGTGTAAACCACAACATAGCATTTTCATGCTTTCTGTTGATGTTTGCTTGCATTGTTTTCCTTCTCAGGTTTTTTTTTTCTTTCTAGATTCGATTTTTCTTGTGCAACAAGATAATTATATAAATATGCATGCGTATATTGGATTTAACATATATCTTAACATATTTAACATGTATTGGACTACCTGCCATCAAGGGGAAGGAGGGGGGAAAAGAAGGAAAAATTTGGAACAGAAAATTTCGCAAGGATCAATGTTGAAAAATTACCCATGCATATGTTTTGTAAATAATAAGCTTTAATTAAAAAAAAAAGAAAGAAAGAAAGAAAAAAAGAAAAAGAAAGGGAAAAAAAAGTCAGGTCCTCCTGACTTCAAGGCTGGGGCTCTATCTACTGTGTCATCTAGCTGCCCTTCTAGTTTTAAATATAGCCATGCTTTCTGAATATCAATTTGGTAGCTATGTAGAGAAGGGATTGAAAAATGGGAGAGACTGGAAGAGAGATCAATTAAGAAGCTATTGTAATAATCCAGGAGACAAATGCTCAGTTATAGTGCAGGTAAAATATATCACCCATATAAATGCTATTAATTTGAATTCTTAGTGCCTTTGCACTGACTTGTCCAGTCCTATGTCTGGAATGCATTTCCCCCTTATCTGTGCTAAATTGAGTTTTTTATTCCTTTTTCCTTTAGGAAAAGAAAAGGAAAGAAGGAAAAAGGAAAAAAAAAAAAAAGGAATTCCTATTACTTTGAAGATGCAGGTGAGACAATGTCTTCTGCACATTGCCTTTCCATAAACCTCAACTGGAAGTTTCATCTTTACCACAGTATTTCATATTTAATCACATATACATAAATAATACATAGCATAAATATATATTTTATGCTATACATTTATATATATTTTCATCTTTTTCATTAAAATGTAAGCTTATTTTATTCTATTGTTTTATTCTTTGTACAACTACTAGTTCCCTCAGTGCCAGATAAATAATAGGCACCTAATACTTTTTCTTGATCAAACGAGGTAACATGTAAAGTGCTTTATAAATCTTGGAAGTACCGGCTATTGTTATTACTGAATATGTAGTTTAGCAGTCATTTTCCAAGAGTTAAGAGGGAGGCAATCAATCAATAAACAGTTATTGGGTACCTACAATAAGGCAGGCACAGTGCTAAACCTTAGAAATACAAAGAAAAGCAAGTTAGTTGCTGCCTTTAAAGAAATAAATACAATCTATATTGAGAATAAACAGCAAATAATTAACAGAGGGAAGACACTAATCACTAAGAGTGTGTTGGGATTTTAGCTAGGATGTGAAGGAATCAGGGAAGTCAGGAGTTTAAGAGGCATAGTCGGCAGCGACAGAAAATGCCTGGAGCTGAAAGATGGATAGTCTTATTAGTGTGAACAGTCGGAAAGTCAGTTTCACTGGATCAAAAAGTATGTGGTGCAGACTAAAGGGCACAAAGATTGTAAAGGCAGAAAAGATCTAGATTATGAAGGACTTTACCTGACAAACTGTACTTGCTCCTAGAGGAGATAAGGAGACAATGGAGCTAATTGATAGAGAGTGGGGTTGGAAGGGAGGTTCGAAGGTCAGAAAGCCCATTAGGAAAATCATTTTGGTGACTAAAGAGAGGGTGGATTGCAGTTGGGAGAGCTTGGAGGAAGTTGGACCCTACAGGAGGATATTCCAATAGTCCAGGCTGGAAGAGATAAGGTCTAGCATTGAAACAGTGGGGTGGTCATATCAGAAGAGAGAAGAGAGCTTTGGGATACATAATTGCAAAAATGAAATCCACAAGCCTGGGCAAGGGATTGTATTATACAGGATGAGACCATCACTATGGAATTGGAGAAGGAGATGGCTATGTATGAACAAAGTATATACAGTAAATGGAAAATAATCCAGAGGGAGGGCACTAGAATTCAGAGGGAATGGGAAAGACTTCCTTTAGAAGGTGAGATTTTAGTTGTAACTTCAGGGAAGCTACACAAAGAAAGATTGAGAGAGGTAAGTGTTCCCAGGGGCTAGGGCACCGTGCTGAGCTCGGGAGGAAGCAGAGACAGAGCTCGAGGCCTGGCACACACCTTCCCCGTGCAAGCTGAGACGACTTTCCAGCCCAAGACGTGGAGGAGGGTCAGGGAGTAGGAGAATGGGGCCAGGCTAAGGGCGGCAGGTACCCCGAAGTGGATGAAAGGCCAAAGGAATGACGCAGAAGCTCAGAGGTGTCTTCGGAGACTGGAGAACTGTCACTTTCCAAAGCCGGGGTGCTAAACCTTCCCCTTCCCACCCACTTTGTAACTTTTCACTAAGTCAAGCACATTTTTTCCATCCGGAAAAGCGAGCTGGGGGCGGGCCAGCTCGGGCAAATCACCTCCCTCCACCTTTAGGATTGGTTCAGCCCTGGGGGGTGGGTGGGCATTGGGTGGGTGTCTCAGCCCGGAGCTACAACACACGGGGTGGGGGGGGCGGGGGAGGAGGGAGAGACGTGAAACGCTGTGGGGGCGCAGCCCTATATAGAAGGAAAGGCCCCTGCATGAGGAAGAGGTGACGCCTCGTGGAAACAGCCCTGCATAGGAAGGGGGTGTGACACTTCGTGGGAAGGGGTAGTCCGGGGTGGGAGAAGGGGATGACACACCTAGTGGGGGGTAGTTCTGTTCAAAAAGGGAGACAGCCTCGTAAACAAGCCACAGACCCTTCTAGAGGAGGGGGCGTGCGGGCCGAGGTCTGCCTGCAAACTAGAGGTGGCCTGCTCCCCATTAGTAGTCAGTTTTTCCTTTCCTCCCCTCCCGTTTTCCTGGGAACCGAAGTCCGCCGCAACCCCACAAACTCACCCCGCGCGTCCGCGTCGGCTCAGCCCTGGAGCCCCAGGTCGAAAGTCCGGCTCCGTGTTTTCCCCGTCACTCCGGGGTTCCGAGGCTCTGGGAAGCCGAAAGCAGACTACAACCCAGCCCTCGCGGTCACGCTAGCTTCCGCCCAGCAGCGTCCTTTCCACCATTCATCGCCCGCAGCCAACCTCCGGACCTCGAGGCCCCGCCTGCGGCTGCACACATTGGCCTCGCGATTTCTTCTCTCCTCCCCGCCCTTTCCGAAGCTCCGCCTTCATCTGCTGGGCTCTCGGCCCCGCCTCCGCCGCGCGCTCACCTTGTTTTCATTCCCGCTGTCACATGAATCGGTGACTGGCTACGCGAGCACTGAGCGGGAGGGGGAGATAGCAGGGGACAGGGAAAGGAGGAGGGCGAAGGGAAGAGGTGGCTCCTCTGCCCTCAAAGGGTCCGGTTCTCGACTGCTCCCCGCGGTTGTGGTATTGTGGGATCGCGGCGACCTCGCCCCCCTCATCTCCGCGGCGGGGAGCTCGGCTCTCCAACGCCCCCTGGCGTCCACTCCGACACGCTTAGCTGCCGGCCTCCCCCCTCTATCTCTATCCACTCCTCCTCCTCCATCCTCCAGTCCAAGATGGCGGCGGCAGCGGCGGCGACGGCTCCTCCGGGCTGCCCCGGTTCGTGCCCCAACTTCGCCGTGGTCTGCTCCTTTCTGGAGCGCTACGGACCGCTGCTGGATCTGCCCGAGTTGCCCTTCCCGGAGCTGGAGCGGGTGCTGCAGGCTCCCACGCCCGACGCCGGCGACAGCGAGGGTAAGCGGGGCGGGCGAGCGGGCAGGCGAGCAAAGCGGCCCCGCGGCGGGAATAGGCCTGAGTTACCTTTTCCACCCCGGCCTTGAGGAAGGAAATGACTACTCGGCCTGACCCCAGGCCTCTCTCTCCCTTTCTGGGTCCCCTGAGAGGATGGGAGAGGGGGCGGGGCGAGTACCCCCCCCATGGGTGGGGGGGTTGGTGATAATTGGGGCGGGGGGAGGCTTGGTATTGTGTGCTGTTTTCCTGGGCCGGCGGTTCTAACACCCCCGCTCCCTCCCGGGCTGGGAAGGGGAGCGCAGGTTCCGGCCCTCCCTGCGCTTTCTCCGCCCCCTCTCCTAGCACCCCGGGGAGGCCGGGCCCAGCCCCTCTTCGGATCGCCCCCTACCTATACCCTTACCCTTATGCACACTCTCTGAGTCTAGCTACAGGGGAACGTGGAGCTCCAGGAGCTCCCCTTCCATGTGCGCACTCCCCCTGAAAAGTGTTTCCCTGCTCCTCCATTTCTTCCTCCCTTCCCCCCTTCTCGTTGCCCCCTACATCCCCCGCCCGCCTTATTCTTCTATGGCTCTTTGCTCTGAGTGGGGATGCGCTTCAAGACCCTTCTTTCAGAATCCCCCCATCTCCTGAAAGAATGGAACCTGGGTTCTTGCTCTATCCGGCTCTTCCCGGAGGCGAGAAGGTGCCTTCCCCTCCCCCCCCCGATGCATTGGTGTATTTCTCCACTTTCCCAGTTCTTCCCTCCTTTTTCACCTCTGGCTGCAGGGATGGAGGGAAGAGAAAGGAGTCGCTGTCCTCTTTCCCTCCCGTTTGCGGGGTGTGAGTGTGAGTGTGTGTGTATGTAGGGGGAGCGGTGGTAGGAGGAGGGGCTCGGAGAAAAGGGGTGGGGTGGGGGGGAACGGAGCAGAAGAAGGTGCTTGTTGCTCATGTTTCTCTCTGGGGCTGCTGGTCTATTATTGGTGTTCGCAAGTGGTGCTCCTTCCACATAAGGCCACCGCGCGAGTGCACGGCGCATGCTCGGCCCGGCCCCATTGAAACTTCCTGCTGCTGCCGCGGCTGCTTTGGCTGGAGCATCTCTCCCCCCCCCCCCCCGCCGGTGCGTTGCAGCTCTAACCCTCATGCTTTTTGCACATCTCTCCTGAACATTTTTTCTCGAAGGCTGCCCTTTTGTTTTTGTGAATTGACACTTTATCATGGAGCTTCCTTGGGTTTCAGAAGGCACAATTTTTGAACGATTTGTCTTAAATTAGGTAACCATAGGATTAAAGAAAACCAGATATATGGAAGTCGGGAATGCTGCTAATATTAAAGTACTCACTAGAGGAGTACTAACTTTAGATAATAAAATCAAACTACACTTAAAAATTCGGTTGGTTGATTCAAATATAAAAAGTTTTGGGGGTAGTACACCCTGTAAAACAAGACCCCTTTTGTGCTTTTAGCAGAAGTATACTATGTGCAAAAAACCCTGGTTTAGGCTGGAGCACTGTTTTATGCACTGTTGTTTTTAGGGTGTATAGGGAAATGTTGGTTTAAGTGTACCTCTTTGTGTTTGGAATTTAGAATTAACTTAGCCCAAATTCAAAGGCAAGCACAGCTTGTAGGGAAATATCATTTTCAAGATATGAAAATTGGTCTTCCTCTCCCCCAGTTTAGCCTGAGGTGCTTTCTCCTTCCTCCCAGGTTTATATTAATTCTAGACAAAAGATAATAATATTGAGGGTTAGCATATTGTATAAGTCATTCTAATTCTACTGCGTTAATCAGCCTGATTTTATAATGGTTAGAGGAGGAGCTTTAGAGTCAAGATTCAAGATCTGATTCTGACACACAATGTCTATGTGAACTGAATAAGTTTCTTAAACTAATTTTTAGTGCTTTAGTTAATTCTTTTAAATTTCTAACTTAATTGCCTATCATCGATATGCGTTTCCACAAGTGTTCCCTTACAACCTCCTAAAGAAAAAAAATCTCTAATTTTAGGTGGTAGACCAACTGCTAAGTAGAAGATGGGAAATCTAGACTGAGCCATGGCTTTACCCACACCATTAGGGGGATCTGGATCCTTCACAGTTTTTGTTGTTAAAGGGGATAATGACAGTGATTTATTTTATTATTATTATTTTTTTTTTCAGACGGGGATGTCTGGTAAGAATAGTTGCTATCTTACAAGAGTCTTTGAGCAAACCACTTCAAATCTTAAAGAATTTAGTAATTTCTTGTTAATGTTATAAGGAACTTGGCCAATGAACAGAGCTTATGGTTATGGCAGTTTATATTTTTTCTATAGGGTGAATACATTGTTTTGATCATGGACACAAATTTTTATTTATTTATTTTTTATTATAACTTTTTATTTACAAGATATATGCATGGGTAATTTTTCAGTACTGATCCTTGCAAAACCTTCTGTTCCAACTTTTCCCCTCCTTTCCCCCCACCCCCTCCCCAGATGGCAGGTAGATCAATACATATTAAATGTTAAAGTATATGTTGAATACTATATATATATATATGTGTGTGTGTATATATATATATATATATATATATATATATATATATATATGTGTGTGTGTGTGTGTGTGTATGTGTGTATATATATATATACACACACATATATATATATATATGTATACATACATATATCATGACCACAATTTTAAGCTATTTTAAACTTGGATAAAAGTTTTGTGTTGGGTTATAATTTTCAAATATTTGCCAATTAAAAGATCAATATGAAGACATTTTAAGCAATTATGGAAATTTTTGTGAATCTGGTTTAAAACTTGACTTTTCCTGTAATAATTAAATTTGTCTTTAATATATTTTTTCAGTTACTAGTGTGTTAGCATTTTTAGTGAATTTGTAGAGGTATAATATCTTCTGAATGAGACCATAGCTTTGTGCGCATAGTTAACAGCTTAAACATTCTGTGATAAGTCCTTAATTTACAGTTGAACTTTGGATTGATGTCCTCATTTTCGGTGCTGTTTTTTATAGAATTTTTACCAAAGTCTAGTAAATATTTTTTTCTTAGGATCACAGAACTAGAAAGAACTTTCCACTTTTATAATAGTGTTATACAAACCTTTATTTCGAAAGCCAGATAAAAAAATAGAAATATGTATTATCTATGAAGGTATTCAATAGCAAAAAGAACTTGATAATTTTTAGAAGCTGCTATTGTTCTTGTTCTTATATAGTTTGAACATATGTAGTGCTGCTTTCAGGTTTGCAAAGCACTTTCTCCTGAAATGAATAGTATAATTATTATTATCCTTAGTTTACAAATGAGGGTCATTTGCTCAGAGAGAAGTGAAGGATCACAAACTTTTAGTAAGTGGTTGAAGTGGGATTAAAAGACAGGTGTTTTCCTGTCTCCCAAGTTCAGCCCTCTTTCACTAGACTATGCTGTTTTAGCTAGTCATTGTATAATTGCTTCTTTTGAAGTCATTAAGCTTGGTCTGTTTTTTTTTTGGGACTGTTAAATTTTGTACTGCTGCTGTAACTTATTAAGATTCCTGTAATGTATTCTTAAAGTTGGCTTTTAATGGATTTTCAGAATTCATTTCTTCATTGAAACTGACCATCAGTATTTTGCTTGATTTCAGGAGGCAAACGTTAATTTCGTTTTTGGAAATTGGAGTTGACTGTTACATAGCATGATTTCTCTTACTGATTATTATTGTGTGATGATGCTTTTTCAGATGCTTTTTTTGTACCTAGAAAGTTACCCATTGACATCATTGGAGTTGTTTATTGCCATAAATGAAATTTGTCTTCAGATGCTTAAGCTGCCTTCTAGTTTCTATTTGTGACAGACTCCCCTTACTTAGCTGAAATGAGAACATATTTCAGCTAATGAATATATTCTTTGCTCTTTGAAGAAAGAAGTAGAAATTAGGGATAGAGGGAAGAGAAAGGAGAAAGGAATCAGAGGAAGCATAATGTTTGAGGGACAAAAAAAATCTCTTTCAGTGAATGGAAGCTCCTGTGTTTAAAACATTCCTATTAATGAAACAGTTAGTTCCTCATTCTTATTTTGAATTATATATTTTAGAAATTTGACCAGGACCTGTTAGTGAGAAAGCTTACTACTTCATTGTAATAAATGCTATCTCCTGTAACTCATTTTCCAACTGGCAGCAGTTGGAGCTAAATGGACCTTCTAGGTCATGTAGTTGGAAAATGAAGTATCTTGCAAAAGTGACAGCTGCTGATCAATTTTTCAGTGGCACAGTGCGTTAAAAGTGTGTGAAAATACTGTGTTTTAATAGATATTCTGTTATTTTTACTAAAGGGTTCTATGGTAAACCATATTTGCATATGTGAAGGAGAAAATTGAGTTATCTAGAATAATTTAGGTTCAAAAATATAGTTTTACTTTTCAATTATTTATATAGTATAGGCAAAGTATCTATATGATTTATCAAGAAAATATCTACACTTCTCCAGTGTATGAGGTGGACAAAATTTTACTTCATGCTTTTTAATTGGCAAGTACTGTTCTAAATTACTTATGGTTTTCTGTTTGTATAATAGGTTAGAAGCTTTTACACATGAATTTCATTGAATTTTTAGTTTCTTTTGAAATTTGTAGTGTTGGTTATTGCATGAAATAAGTACTTTATAGCTTACATTTTCTGTATTTTTTGTTATATTTATTATTTTTACAAATGACCAGACTAATTTATAGCAGTTTCATTTGGAGTGTCCTCTTAAGTCAGCGAAAACTAATATAATATATATTTTTCATAATATATATATATTTTTTTTGTTTTAAACTGGGATTTCATCTCTGTAGGGAATTTCTGGTATTGAAATTCTCTTCACCTATAAGGCAACTCATCTGTACTTTATGGTCTTAATTATTTGCAGGGACACACTAAAAAGCAGTTAAGTGATGTTTGTGGTCATGTGTACTTCTTAGGAATGGGATTTTGTACTAAAGTTTTAAGGATTCTGAGGCTTTTCTGTGCCATACTGCTTATAGCTTACTATCAGCTATAAATAGATGTAATGCACACTTCTTGTTATACTTTATTTTATATTATTTTTAAATGATACAAATGGTAAAAAGGGTTTGACACTATAGTATTACATTTGCCATGTTTATAAACATAGTTTATTTTACAGTGTGCTTCTAGTCTGTTATTCTTTTTAACTATTCATTGCCTCTTGTCTTCAAAAATGCAGTATACTTGCAGTTATGTGGTACATATTCTCAGGTACAGTGCCAGAAGAACTAGCTGATCAATCCCTATCTTTAGAAATGAGCATTTTTCATCATCTTTGTAAATATGAAAGTGCTGTTTTTTTTTTTTTTTTACTGTCAAGTTCTGATCTATCCTTCTTTGTCTTTCGTTCTTGAGAGGATAATGACATCAGGAATGTAATGTCAGGACATGAAAGTTAATTGGAGTCAATGAGGGTGGGCTGTGCAGAGTCACCAGACTGATTTTTCTCTTCCAGAGCCTTTTAGTCCAGTAGTAAGATATAGATCAGGATCATTGGAAATGGCCCTAGAAAAGTGGGAGACCTTAGCCTTTTTATTTTTAAGTTTAGGTCTTCAACAGGTCCCAGTTTGACTGAGGCTCCCCCCAAATCTGTGATTAAGATTAGGTTAAGAATTGAGGCTCTGAATGGCTTCTTTTAACTAGTCCAAAAAAAAAAAAAAAAAAAAGCCATTTGGGAGAGAAAGACCTTCAGGGTTTTTGTCATAAACTGAAACAATTGCTTAGGCCCATACTAGGAGCAATTGGGGTTTGACTTGGACCTGTTATTGGCCAATCCGTGAGAGACCCAATGATTTGGTTTTAAGGCTTGGTCCTTAAGAGAGAAATCTTAGTAGAGCCACCTCTGGCCTGCCTGATCTCTCTCTGGTCATGGACCCCGAAAGCTCTGGAGGGGAAAGTGAGGCAGGTAACCTCGACTGGCCCTCCCCTCCCTCATTAAAATATGGTTCCCTTGCATGTCATGGCAGCCCCTCCCTGATGTTGTGGTCCGCTTTGAGAATGACAGACAACATGTCTAACCTATATCAGATTGTTTGCTGTCTTGGGAAGAGAGGTAAGGGAGAGAGGAAGGGAAAAAAATTGAAATGCAAAATCTTACAAAAAAGAATGTTGTAAACTATCTTTACATGTAATTGGAAAAATTAAAAGCTATTGAAATTTTTTTTTTAATAATGAAGAAAGAAACCTAGCTTGTAAATCCCACGATGTCTATTTCAGCGCTCAAAATTTTTTTATATCCCTTCATGTAAAATATTTGCAAATTTCATGGATAGAAGAAAGGGAAAGAAAGACATCAAGAAACCTATGTTGCCCATCTGACCAGTTCCAGTTGGGTCTCAAGTGGGACAGCTCTGCTTACAGTGGTTGTTGTTTGTCCTTCCTTCTCAAAGAGGATCATGATATCAGGAAGGGAATGCCATGACATGCAGGTGGATTGAATTAAGTGAGTGGAGGCTGTCTATTTATCTATGAATGAGATATGGTCTTGCTGTCTTGTTGGTGAAGATGATGTGATTAAATAGTATGTTAAAGGTATTAATGGGTCTTAGATTTTTCTTTAGGGTTTTATAATCCTCCCAAATGAAATTAAACGAACATATAAATAATAACCAGCTTTTGTGATTTAAAAAAAATTCATTTTATTCTATATAGGGACTCATATTTGGTTAAATTGGGTATTTAGCTGTAACTGGTGATGCTTTTCACAAGTGAATCAGTTTTACTGACATCTGTGTATTTAAGATTCTGCCTTGTTTTTTTGTTTTTTTTTTTTTCTTAGCACAATTGATTTTGTCACTGTGTGAACTTAATTGTTCTTTCTTTAGCCTTACATTTTGGCAAACATTAAGTGCTTTTTGTGTGAAAAGGCACTTGGAAGTTGAGGTCCCACCATAAACATTTGTTAAGTGCCTAGCGGCTGCCAGCCACTGTGCTAAACTCTCTACAAAAATTTTATCTCATTTGATCTATCTGGGGATAGAATTATTTAAACAGTTCTTCCCCTTAATATTTTAGTTTCTGGGGATCTGGGACTGAGTAGCAACATGTAAGAAAGGATAAGTAGAATACAATATAGTTTGTGGAAGGGCAGCATTTATAAACTAAGGATTTCAGAAAATATTTTAAGTATAAGAGGATACCTGAGTTAAAAATAAGTCTTTAACAGGGCTAAAGATTTTTAAGAGATAGAAATAAGGGAGTCCTTACTAACCATGAATGATATGCCTGTGGGAAGGCAGAACGAAGAGAAAGAATACTAAGTTCTGGTCACAGCAAGTAGTTTGTTTGATTAGAATATAGAATGTGACAAGTGGGAATACTAGAAAAGGAGTCTGAAAAGGTAGTCTACAGACAAGGAGTGCTATTTGATCAAAGGCAATAGGGAACCACCAAGGAATTTTTAGCAGGGGAGTGAAGTCAGATCCTTGCACTAAATTAGGAAGATTATTTTGGTAGCTATAGGGTGGATCCATGGAAGGGGAAATCTATTAATTATTTTTTCACAAATGTCTCCTCTGCTCCCATAGCTACTACTTTTAGTTCATCTTTATCACTTCTCTCTTGTACAATTGCAGTAGCCTCCTAATTGATCTTTCTTCTCTATGCCATTACCATAATGATATTTCTGAAGTTCAGGTCTGACCTGACAGTTCCAGTGGCTCCCTTTTACCTCTCAAATGAAATATAAATTCCTGTCTGGCATTTAAAGGCCTTTACAACCTGCTTCCAACCTATCTCTGTAGGCTTATTAGACCATGTACCTTTATACCCTCTTTCTATAGTACATTCACAATGACCTTAGTGTTCTTACCACATAACACTGTCTCCTGTCTTTCAATTTGAACAAGCTTAAGCTGGGTTGTGGAACGTATTTTTCTCTTGTTGGCCTTATAGAATCTTCTCAGTTGTAATGCCCTCTTCCACATGAAACCTTTACTGTCTTCCCCAGTGCTATCTTCCCCAAATTATCTGATACTTGGTTAGTATGTATTTATACATGTATTTGTGTGTGTATATATTGCCTCCCTCTATAGAACATAAACTTACCACGGTCTAGTTATTGTATTTTGTTCTCTGTATCCCTAACACTTAGTACATTTATTGATACATAGTAGGTGTTTAGTGATTGCCTAAAGTAGGCAGATGAATTAGAAAGCTATTGCAGTAATCCAGGTGAGAGATTTTGAAATACTGGAGTAGGATGATATCTGATGTCCATGTGACTAAAGAGAAAGGAAATGGGGTGAGTTGCGTTTTGGAACTATAACTGACAGAACTTGGCATGTGGTTGGATATATGGGTTGTGCATTGGGGAGAGAAGAGGGAGGAAGGATGCCAGGGTGGTAAACCTGAGTGGATAAAAGGGGGGCAAAGCTTTTCACATGGACAGGCAAGTGTCGAGGATACACAGGTGTCATGTTCTGTTTCAGACACGTTGAATTTGAGGTGACATCTGCCATAGGATCATAGATTAGAGATGGAAAGGACCTAGAAACTGAGGCCCACAAAGATTGTGAATTATCTAAGACAGTACAGATGGTGACTGAGCAAGTATTTGAATTCAGGTTCTCTTGACTTTGATTCATCACTCTACAGCACTTGGATCAAGATGCTTAGGCAGGACTGTGGATTGAAATTCAGAAGGATTAGGCCTGGATATTACAAATATGGGAAGCCTCTTAATATGTATAATAATTGAACTCATGAGTGCTGATGAGAGTTGAAGGAAAGATCCTAGAAGGGCCAGAGATGGACAACGAGTAGAATTATATAAGAGCAAATAGGTCCAGGAAAATGGGAATGAAAGGTGATTGGGGAAGAGAAAATATTGAAAGGTAGGGGGAAAGTGAAAAAGAAGGGGACAGACTGGAAAGGTGTCTGACCTGAATGTGATATAGCTGAAAGGGATGATATAGAGAAGCTGCAGAGATCATAGAAGGATGAGGATGTAGAGATTAATTTATTGACAAGGGAGAAGAATGTTGACATGTTTATTTGGAGAGTGCCCGAGATGGATAAGGTTTAAAAAGAGGAAAAGTAGAAGTTGGTGCTTTGGAAGTTAGTAAGAATCAAATACATTATGAAGTCCATTATTGCTCAAAATAAAAATTGTGTAGTATAGTAGGAGTCTTACCTCTTTTTCTGTCTTTTATTGTGTTGCGGCATCCACTGCCTCTAGATAAGTAAAGTCAACCTCAAATAGAAAAGATCCCTGTTGGCCACCTGTTGACTTAGAAACCACAAATTAACAGTATATATGTTGTGTTATTTCCCAATGATGTTTTAATCTGGTTTAAGCCACTCAGAGAGTTGGACTCTTCTGCCTTAGACCACTTGCCTCTAAAGAGCATGGTCCTAGGACATTTAACTTAAACAAGTTGTGGTGATGGGTGAGTGAATAAGCACAAATTCACTTAACCTACTCTGTTAGCTAACCAGATCATGTTTCACATTCCTATCTGACTTTCTTTACTGGCCATCTCCACAACCATAAAATGAATCCTTACTCATTGCTTTATAGAAAGGGTTTGTTAAGTCAGTTTACTATGGTTCTTGCCTGACAAAACAACTGTCTCTTTTCCTAAATGTATTGTATCCCCTTATTAGAATATAAGCCTCCTGAGGGTAAGGATTGTGTTGCTTTTGTATTGAGATCACTAGATGGGTTCCTGTGTTGAATACTGGGCCCTGAGACACTGCAAGTCTTTGAACTTCTCTCTAACTCCTTAATTCTGTTTCTTTCTTTTCTTTTTTCACTGAGGCAATTGGGGTTAAGTGAGTTGCTCAGGGTTACACAGCTAGGAAGTGTTAAGTGTCTGAGATCAGATTTGAACTCAGGTCCTCCTGACTTCAGGGCTGGTGCTCTATCCACTGCGGCACCTAGCTGCCCCACAGTATTTCCTTTTAAAGTCAAAATGGACTTTAGGATTCAAAGGGCCCCTTCCTGTATGTTCTTTTGCACTCTGCATATAGTAAGTGCCTCATAAATGCTTTTTTAAAAATTCAGTTAAATCTGACTCCAAATACTTAAATATTACAAATTCTTCATGTGATTAAAAAAACTTTACAAAAATAAATAGAACAACTTTTAAGAAGAGATGTATGAGTGACAGGTTGATTTTTTTTTTTTTTTCTCCCTAAAAATTTCTTATTAAATTTTCCCTCTTAACCTTTTGCTATCCCTTCCAGTTAGAATTTATGTTACATGAATCATGGTTAATATATATTATATTCACTGGAACTTTACTATTATGTGAGATTTCACCACTATATAACATATTTTCTGCTTCTGGGCATTTCTCTCTGACATTTTCTTTTGGAATAGAATAAAAATTTTTTCCTTGTTAGACAAAGAAATAACTTAAATTGTAATAGATTTTCTCTAATAATGTCCAAATTATTGAGGGCCTTCTAAACAGCTTTTGTCTATGTAAACTGTATACATATTTATCATTTTAGATATTTAAATATCTTTTAACTATTATTATGAAGACAGTTTTGAGCTGAATGATGTCCATGGAGAATCTTGGGCAACTTCTGAGAGATCCATGCAACACTTTCAGAAGAACCATTGCCAAAACCAGTGAAATCGGTCTAAATGCTTGCAGAAATAAATTTCTCTTTGCTGACCTTGTCCATACAGGAAGACTATTCTGTATACTTTCTCTTATTTCTCTGTTCCCTGATCTCCCTCTCCTTTTACTTTTCTTATCTAATGTAACAAAAAAAAAATAAAAGGTAATATAAAAGTTATACATTAAATATAATTAATACTTATACCTATAATACATATGTAATACAATATGCATACATATAATTAATAATTTTCTTATTATTTTATAGGTTTTGGCTTTATAAAATATGACTACATATACATATATGGAATATTTTTAAAGCCTTTTATTTTCAAAATATATATATGAGTAATCTTCAGCATTCATCATTACAAAATCTTGTGTTCTAAATTTTTTCCGCTCCCTTCCCTCACCTCCTCCCCTAGATGGCAAGTAATCTACTAGATGTTAAATATGTACAATTCTTCTATGCATATTTCCACAGTTATCATGCTGCCCAAGAAAAATCAGTTCAAAAGGAAAAAAATGAGAAAACAAAATGCAAGCAAATAACAAAAAAGAGTGAAAATACTATGTTGTGATCCACACTCAGTTCCCACAGTCCTCTCTCTAGGTACAGATGACTCTCCATCACAAATCCATTGTAACTGGCCTCATTGTTGATTAGAGCTACGTCCATAGATGGTATATTCTAATATGAGTGTGTATATTATTTTCTCCTAGATAATAATGCCACTTAGATATATCTAAGTGATCAATGTTTTGATTTGTGCCTTTTGTTGTCCAGTTATTTTAGTTACATCCAACTCTTCATGACCCCATTTTGGGGTTTTCTTGATAAAAAGGGATTTGTTTCCTATATAACTCATTTTATAGATGAGGAACTGAGGCAAACATGATTATATGACTTGTCCAGGGTTATACAAATAGTGTCTAAGGCCTATTTGACCTCAATCATGATAGATCTTGATACCAAACCCAATGCTCTATCCACTTTGACATCTAGCTGTGCTGGGTTCTATAGGTCTCATTTGTTTTTTGTTAGTTCTCTATTAGATTTTAGATATCAGCACTTCATCAAAGATAGTTGATGCAAATACTTTTCCTAATTGATAATTTTTCCTATCCTAGTTGCATTGATTTTATTCATGAAAAAGCCTTTCAACTGAACATAATAAAAGTTATTTTATCTTTTGTAATCATTTCATCTCTTTTTTGGTTAAGAATTCTCCCCTAATTTTACCCCTTCAGCCACGGCTGTGAAAGGTTTATGAAATGGTGTGACTTATAATTTCAGGTTGTGTATTCATTTTGAGCATGTTGGTCTAATCTTAATTTTTTTTTCTTTTTTATTAAAGCTTTTTATTTACAAAGCCTATGCATGGGTAATTTTTCCAATATTGACCCTTGCAAAACCTTTTTTTTTCCAAATTTTTCCCTCCTCCCCACCCCTCCCCTAGCTGGCAGGTAGTACAATACACATTAAATATGCTGAAATACATGTTAAATCCACTATATGTATACATATTTATACAGTTAATCTTGCTGCACAAGAACAATCAGGTTAAGAAGGAAGAAAAAGAAAAACTGAGAAAGGAAACAAAATGCAAGTAAATAACAAGAGTGAGAATGCTTTGTTGTGTTCCACATTCTGTTCCCATGGTTCTCTCTCTGGGTGTAGATGGCTCTCTTCATCACTGAATGAGTGGAATCCCTAACCTTAATTTCTGCTAAACTTTTGCTAGATGTTGTCAAATATGAGTCCATTAATGTTGTTGAATCCATTAAAGATGTTTTTCATCGCTCTAGCTCTTCTAACTTTTCTAAAATTCTATTAGTCCTTAATTTCTTTTGTCTCATTAAATTTTTGTCTCCTCCGAAAAGCAGCACATTAAAGTTCCCAGTGCTTATATAAATTTTCTTTTTAACTCCCATTCTAATCCTATTAACTTTTTCATTAAGTACTTAGATATACATGTATGTTATCTTTTTTGGCTATCTTTTTACTATTGGCATTTTGGGCATCATGAGTATTTGTTATTTTTAATACACCTAGGGCATAACACATTTCTTAACTATTTTAAGTCCATTTATATTTGATCATGTTTCTTAAAAATATTTATTGTTGGATTTGGCTTTCATGTTAGCCTACATTTTATGGGTGACATTCACATTTGTGGTTACAATTGTTAATTGCAATTTTTTTTTTCTTTCCTAGCCTTTCAAAGTGTTAACGATCCTTTCTTTACAAAGGAGGTAGAAAAAGATAAGGAATGTGTTCCGTTCTTTTGATCTGTAAAGTGTGCTATCCTTGACTCCTAGATCAGACCTGGCTTTTATGCTCCTTTTTAAAAAACTGATCCACCCTCTAAAGTTGAAGTTTTTCTTGTGACTGTGACTTGATTTTTATCCTCTCTCATTCTTAAATCTATGTATAAATATTCTTTTTGTGCACTTTAATGAGGAATGCTCAGTAAGTTTTCACACATTTTTCCTCCTTCACTTTTTTTTTTTTTCTTTTTCTGAGGCTGGGGTTAAGTGACTTGCCCAGGGTCACACAGCTAGGAAGTATTAAGTGTCTGAGACTAGATTTGAACTCGGGTCCTCCTGAATTCAAGGCTGGTGCTCTATCCACTGCGCCACCTAGCTGTCCCCACACTCTTTTCCTTCTCATAATGAGTTTTCCTGTTCTCTAGGTTCAATTCTTCCAGTTACTTTTAGTGTCCCTATGGCCACACCATTCCTTTCTCTGATGTTCTAATTATGGAGTTGCTTTCTTTAGGCTTAACCCTTTGGACTTCTGTTAAACCATATTATTTTTTCATTGTGTGTGGTATTTTCTTCTCTTTGCTTAAATCTTATTACACTGTCTGGTAACCTTTAAGACTCTTTTAAAAAGTTGTACTAAATTTGTATTATAATTGGCAAAATTATATTAAATTTTAAAATTCTTAGGTCATGATTGTGTTAATTTTTTCACTCCTGCTGTCTTTTCCTTCCCTGCCCCCCAACTTTCAAAATCTCTTCCCCAATGAAGGAAAAAAGAAAAAATTAGCCTGAAAACGCTTCTTTAATATATCTCTGCATAACCTGGCGACACAAATTCCCTTGGTGGCTATGTCTGAAAATGTATATCTCTGTAGATATTTTAAATTTGCCCCTTTGTCAGGAATTGAATGACATATTTCATTTTTATTCTTTTGTTCCAGTGTTTTATCATTGTATTAAAATGAGGTCTTAAATCTTTCAAAGCACTATAGAATTTTTTGTTTTTGTTTTTGTTTTTAATCTCAACTAGCATTTATATAGTACTTTCAGGTTAGCAAAGCATTTTTATTTGTTAATCTCATCGGGTTCTCACTACAATCCTGTTAGGTAAATCCTATTTTACAAGTCTAGAAACTGAGGCTAAAAGATTTAAGTGACTAGAATTCTAAAGTTGGATTTGAACTAAAGTTGGGCCTTCTTAGTTACAAATCCAATGCTTTTACCTACTATGTCATGTAGTTGCTTGTATAAAATGCTAGCTATTTACATGATGAAATACTTTTTTTTCCCCTTGTGTTTAAACATTTTGAACTTACTTTGCATCAGGTAAAATAATCTTTTCCACATAGAAAGTAAGACAGGAAAAGAGGATTGCATTTGCAGCTGTTATTAGATATATTGATTATATATAAATATATTATTGGAGGGGCAGCAAGGTGGCACAATGAATAGAGCACCAACCCTGAAGTCAGGAGGACCTGAGTTCAAATCTGGTCTCAGACACTTAACACTTCCTAGCTGTGTGACCCTGGGCAAGTTATATATATATATATATATATATATATATATATATATATATATATATATATATATATATATATATAATTACATAGCTTTCTTTGCCTTTATGTTAGCAAGAATTTGGATTTTTTTTCCCCCCTAAAGCTGACTTGTTTTTTTGTTTTTCTCCATTTGATTTTTTTCTGTGCTCTTAAATTCAATGGCTTTCCTTCTAAATTCCTCCACACCTATTATTGATAAGGTCTAGATTTAGGGAACCAAAACAAGATTAGGGTTTCTGATTATCAGGGAGTTAAATGATAAGGTCTAGTAGTAGCAGGTTTGGGGTTCAGGGAACCAAATGGAGAGGTTTTGCTCCCCTGTACCCCCTTGGGATTCGGCGCAAGTATAGGGAGTTTTGGGGACTCCCTTCTGGCGGTGAAGAGATTCTCTGTAAAAGAATTTACAGACCTGAAAACCTAGATTGATAAAAGAGGTTTATTATAGAGATTGGGAAGTAAAATTAGAAGTTCTGACAGAGAGGCATAAAGTCTCTTTAGGGAAATAGGTTGAGGGTAAAGAGGGTAGCACTGAAAAAGAATATTCCAGTGGGCAGAGACCCTTAACATAGCAAGCATGGCATAGCTGGCACGTTTAGAACCTCTGCAAAGAGAAGATTTTTAGTTTGGCTCTTTTATAATAGGAGCTTTGACTACCTGCTGAAGGGAACTCGTGGGTGGAGTTCTACAAGCTGGGTTTCATCTTGAGCTGAATTTGAATAGAATTCAATGAGTTTTAGGACTGCCCCACCTAGATAACAGAATGCAACTGTTTAACCCTCTGGCTGGGTCCTTTCTTCATTATGGTAACTATCCTATTGAAAACTACTCTTTCCACATCATCTCCTTTTTGCCAACAATTCTTAGGGAAAAACTTCCTTAAAAATACGTGGTCTAGCCCACAAATTCCTGCATTGGCCATATCTAAAATTCACATATTCTGCATCTTGAGCTCATTGCCATGCCATTATCTCTCCTGAGATGAATAACATTTTATTATTGGCTTTCCTGTGATTGGTCGTGGCATGCATCAGAGTATTTTATAAGTTTTTTTTTTTTAAGCTGCTTTTCTTTCTAATGTTATAATTTTTTTTTAACCTGGATTTCATTTCTTTCACTCTCTATTAATTCATACAATTCTTCTTAGTTTTTTCTGAACTTAACTCTCTTATCATTTTTATGGCACAATGATTTTCCCTTATATGCTCATGTCATAATTTTTCAGCCATTCCTATTCCTTTATATTTTGAGTAATTTTTTTATTCATTTTTCCAAATTTTCCCCTCCCTCCCTCTACTCCCTCCCCTAGATGACAGGCAATCCCGTACATATTATATGTGTTACAGTATAATCTAGATACAATATATGCGTGTAAATCCAATTTTCTTGTTGCACTTTAAGTATTAGATTCCGAAGGTATAAATAACCTGGGTAGAAAGCCAGTAGTGCTAACAGTTTACATTCACTTCCCAGTGTTCCTTCTCTGGGTGTAGTTGTTTCTGTCCATCATTGATCAGCTGGAAGTGAGTTGGATCTTCTTTATGTTGAAGATATTCACTTCCATCAGAATATATCTTCATACAGCATTGTTGTTGAAGTATATAGTGATCTTCTGGTTCTGCTCATTTCACTCAGCATCCTATTCCTTTATTTCATTTCCTGACTATAGCATTTTCATTGTTCCTCATGCATGAAATACTCCTTTCTCTTCTCTGTTTCTTGGATTTCTTGCCTTCCTTCAAGTGCCCAAATCCCACCTTCTATACAAAGCCTGTTTCAGTCTCTTAATTTTTATTAATTATTTCCCATTTATCTGGTATGTATCTGGTTTGTACATAATTCTTGCTCTCCTCATTAGATTGTGCTTACCTCAAGGACAGGGCCTATCTTTTTGCCTTTCTTTGTATTCCCATAATTTATCCTAGTGCCTGGCACATAGTTATGTGTTAAATGGTTATTAACTGATGGCCCTCCTTTCATTGCCAGTTATTTGCCTCTGTGTTGGGGATCTTCTATTTTTTTTTAACCTTTTTTGAGGTACAAGCATAATACTACTCATAACACTGGGTTTCAAAGGATATATACAGTTTAGTGACTTTGAGGCATATTTCCAAATTGCTTCCCAGGATGACTTAGACCATTTCATAGCTCCATCATGAAGTATATTAATGTGCATGTTTTCCCAAAGTCTCTTCTTTTGTCCTTCAACATTTTGCCATTTTTCTCATTTTTAACTAGTCTATTGGGTTTGAGACTTGTATTTCTTCCTTTGTAAACTATTTATAAACATTGACAAATTTTTTTTAAAATTGGGAATGACTCTTGTTTTTATATTTTTAATCAGTTCCTTACATCTTAGAAATAGAAAAACTAACTGCAAAGATATTTTTCTTAGTTTGCTGTTTCTTTAGTAACTTTAGCTTCATTTATTTGGCCCATGTAAAATTGTTTCAGTTTATTCACTAAATAGTTATAAACGTACTGGACTTTAAGACATAACTTTTAAAAAATGTTTAAAAAATTGTAAAAATAGTATTTTAGCTTCCAAGGTTAGATGCAGAGCAATGAAAGGATTTGGAGTCAGAGAACCTGACTTAGAGGGAGTCACTTAATTTACTCTCTGGGTTTTTTTCTTTTTCTTTCTAAAATAAAATCTAGGGACAGATGACTTAAGGTCCCCTCCCTTCCAGCTCCCTAAACCTGCGGAGTTGAGGAAATAATACAGATTTTTGTTATTATTTTTGTGGAGAGAATTTATGTGCTTGGCATTCTGGGGGAGAAAAGATCTAAAGATGTTCTTCATTTATTGCCTTTGAAAGTTCCTTTTTCAGTATTAAGTCCTAAGTGTACTACTTGATTTTCATTTTATTCAGATACATTATCTGTACAGTCTTCACAACTTTTGTCTCTGGAGCTTTAATGGAAGATTTTTACAATAACTTGAATTGATACTGACAAGGGTGGATGACAAGAAGATGGTCAGATCACATATGAATTTCAGTTAGAACCAGCTGATTTAAGAGGGCCATGTGATACACTTACCAGTCAGGATAGCTTTAGTTCTGGGGTAGAAAATCCATAGTTTAGAGACTTAAATAACCTTAAATAACCCTAAATAACCCAAAAAGATTTAGTAGCCAGGATAGATAACAAGATGATCTTGAAGAAGTGTTGGGATTTAATTCACATATTAAACACATGCAATGTACGAGGCTGTAAATGACCCCAAGAAAGATAAAAAGTGAAATGATTTCCTGCCTCCAAGGAGCTGTCAGGGTTGAGAGTGGTCAGAGACAATTATATATATACAAATAAGTCAATGCCGAGAAAGTTTGAGGAGAGTTTATTTGTAGGGGTTAGTCTTTGATTTGAGCCATGAATATAAGGGTTTTGAAGTCACAAGATCATGATTTAAGAGCTTGTGGGGACCTGTAGGGGTCATTTCAGGCACATTTTCAGGATTCTGAAAAAGCTGGAGGATAGTAGATGGATTTTTCAATGTGTGTGGGAAAAGCTAGTATTCCAGTTTGGCTACAACATAAAGTTTGTGAAGTAATGTGGTATGAAATAATGCTGGAAAGGATCCAGATTATAGAGGGATAAAGACACAGGTTAAGGACTTATAAGGTGCTAAGTCAGTGGAATTGATAGAGACAATGGTTGTTTAGCCTGGTGCTTAAGAGTTCTCTAGTTCAGTACATGTACTTAGTATTTACTATAGTTCCACAAGATTTACACATATGATAAGAGAGCATATAAGTCAGACAAACTCAGCCAGAATCAGAACTGGAAGACAGAGATCATGGTGGAGGTCCTTCTTCCTCCCCCATAGAAACCAAGACACATTCAGTAAGACCTTAAGAAGCTGGAAGAAGCAGAGAACATTAAGGTTTGGCGGCAGGAGCTCAAGCTCTTGGAACCAAGGAGAGAGATGGGCCTCTAAGAAAGCTAACTGCCCCAGAAAGGAGACAATAAAGAGATAATAAAGGATTTGGACTTTAACCCCTGGCTGTACTTGTGGTGATTACTCTGACTGAAAGGAAGGCTGCTCTTAGAGACCCCAAGAAAAACTGAAACAGAGAACATTACAGCATTCAGCTTAGACAGTGGTGTCATTCAGAAATCAATCTTTGCAAATTATGTATTGTGGTTAGAAAACCAAAAGTTAACATTTTGATGTGGTGTTTTAGAATCATTTTCTTAAGAGGTGATACTTGGAGTTGAGTAGATGAATGCCTGGAGCCTCATTTATTCATTCATTTATTTATTATCAATTGTATTTTATTTTTCTAAATACACGGAAGGATAATTTTCAAAATTCATTTTTGTAAGATTTTGTTCGAAATTTTTCTCCTTTCTTCCCTTCCCCTCCCAAGATAGCAAGCACTCTAATGTAAGTTAAATATGTGCAATCTTTTTAAACATTTCCATAAATATGTTGTGCAAGAAAAAGAAAAGAAAAAAGCCACAGAGGAAAAAACATGTAAACAACAAAAAAGTGAAAATAGTATGTCAATCCACATTTAGTCTTCATAGTTCATCTCTTGAATGGCATATTACATCCAGCGTTTATTGGGATTGCCTTGGATCACTGAATTACTGAGAAGCAAGTCTGTTATAGTTGATCATCACACAATCTTGTTGTTGCTGTGTATACACAATTTCTTACACAATAATAACATTTCTATACCATAACATTCATCCATTCCCTACCTGTTGAGCATCTACTCAATTTCTAGTTTCTTGCTGTTACAAATAGAGCTACTACAAACATTTTTGCACATGTGGGTCCTTTTCCTCCTTTTATGCTCTGGGATAAAGACATAGGAGAGATATTACTGCACAGTTTGCTAGCCATTTGGGCATAGTTCCAAATTGCTCTCTAGAATTTCACAACTCCACCAAAAATGCATCAGTGTCCCAGTTTTCCCACATCCTCTCCAGCATTTCTCTTTATCTTTTTCTGTTATTCTAGACTGTCAGGGAGGTGTGAGGTGGCACCTCAGAGTTGTTTTAATTTGCATCAAGTGAAATATATATATTAAGGCAATGAACATAAAAAAAGCCTTTGATATTGTGCTTGGCATTGAGATCCAAGAGAGCAGGTAGGAAAGTTATGATATGCAGGGAAAAGAATGTCAATGATGTCAAGTATAGTACCAAGTAAAGCTATATAAAGTTTAGAGGAACTTCCATTTATTTGCCATCTATTCTACACACCTTCCCACTTGAAGGCAAACCATTCCATTTACAATGGTCTAACTTAAATGCAGATATGACCATTTCCTTCTCATTTCTTGCCTTCTTCTTGGCTTCCTTGACTTTCTTCAAGGCCTACTTAAAGTTCTACTTTCTAAATTATCTTATATGTTTGTAAGCTTCTATTAAGCACCTCTTGCATGTAAGGCACTGTGCTAAGTCCCACATATAAAAAGAGACAAAGGAAAGGCCATGCTGTCTAAAAGCTAAGAGTATAATAGGAAAAACAGGGTACAAACAACTATGTACAAACATACATATAAAGGATAAGTTGGAGATAAACGAGAGGGGAGGCACTAGCTTTAAAGGAGATTAGGAAAAACTTAATACAAGATGGATTTTATTTTAAGATTTAAAGGAAGTCAGTTGAATATTGGTATCTCTAACTCGGAATAACTACTCATTTTTCATATTATTCCTCATCTCAATTAAATAATTGTGGCTTAGCAAGAAAAGAGTAAATGAAAAAGTTGAGGTTCCAGGTAGAAATATATTGTTGCTACTTTTATAATGCTTATTCTGTAATTCTTAAAGGCATTCTGAAGAGTTCCTTCTGATTAAAAAAAAAAAAGTATGTGTTTGTTTGTTGGCCTCAGACTTGGCACCTCCAAAAAACTAGACAACCCCCCAAGATATAGGGAATTTCTTTTATCTACTTTCAAACCTTTATTGCTAAAGTTAGAGGCTTCACTATTTAACTGACCCCTCCCCACTCCCAATTCTAACCTCAATTATAACTGCACACTTCAAGCTCTAAGTGCAGACTCAAATCCTGTTTATTTCTGACTTCTTGTGGGACTCTAGACAAGTGAATCTGTTGGACACTATGTTCCTTCATATTTACAATAAAAATAATTTTTACCTCACCTCACAGGGTAGTTGTGAAGGAAAATACTTTTCAGTTCTTAAACCACTGTAGAAATGAGGCAGCTGGTGGCACCATAATATACAGAGCAGTGGGCCTGAAATAAGGGACTCGAGATCAAATATGATCTCTTGATACTTACCATCTTTGTGAACCTTGGCAAGCTTCTTCACTTCAGTTAGTCTTAGTCTCTCAGAGTTGTGAAAATTAAATGAAACTATTTGTAAAGTGCTTAACCTTATTAAAACACTATATAAAATGCTAGCTATTTTAAAAATATTATCTTTATCTTAAAACTATTGCTGTATGTAAATGTGAAATATTTTTATCTTTTATCTAAGATTTATTATTTCATCCAACCAGTGTTATGTAAAAAGCTTGTTGGGGTCAAAGATCAACAAAATTTTATTCTTTAGTGTATTGCCAGATACTTGTGAGTATTCAGATGTTTATTAAATAAATTCAACAGAAGATGTAGTTGTGTAATATTGCAACACACACAAGTATATATTTACAAACAAGAATTTATAGTATTTCTACCTCTTTAATTTTCTCAGTATGAGAAACAACTTTGGACATCTTTAAGTTTGTATAATTTTCAGAAGGTTAATTTTGAGGATTAAAAAAAAATGTATGTGTTCTTGTGATTCCATGATCTGGGATTAGGATTGCTACCCTTCCTTTTTTTACTTTAGCTGAAGCATAATAGATTCTGCTCTAGCCTTTTACCTTTACTCTATGTATCTCTCTGCTTCAGATGTGTTTCTTGTAAACAATTTGTTGTAGGATTCTGGCTTTTAATCCACTCTGCTCTCTGTTTTCCTTTTATGGGAAAGTTCATCCCATTCTCATTCACAGTTAAGTTACTAACTTTGTACTTCTTGCCACCCTATTTTCCTCAAGTTATACTTTTCTCTCTCCTCCTTTCCCTCACCTGTTTCACCTCTGAGGACCACCTCTCTCAATCTGCCCTCCCTTTTTTCAGCCCCTCCCCTCTTTTTTTATTCCTTTCCCCTTCTGTGTAATCCTGATTCCTTTGATGAGAGGAGATTCCTATTGATTGTATGACAGCAACTGTTCTCCAATTTAGATGTTTTGAAGATTTTTCCTGGCAAATATCAGGTGGACACTTATTTTGCAAGTGTTTGGATTTTTAATTATGAACTGTTGGAATAATAATAATAGCATTTATACATCTCTTATGTGTGTGGCATTGTGTTCAGGAACTTCATAATTTTTTATCTCATTTAAGCTGAAAAGGAATTCCTTTAGTTCCTACTACTATTTGGGAGGAGGGTAGGAGGTAGAGCACCAGAAGGAAAATATAGCACACCTGCTTTTTTACAGCCAAATCTGTTCTTTCTGTGGTGAAGAAAAAGCTCACCGATTTTACTTGTTTATTTATCATTTTAAGTTTATTCTGATTTTTCATTTTCTCGCTAAGGCTTATTTTTCCTTAGTGCCTAAGTGCCATCTAGTGGCTAACAAGGTAAGTACAGGAAGAATGGGCTAGGTATGAGGAAAGTTGGTGATTTTGATTTACTGAATCAAAGATTTATAGTTGATAAGGATAAATCCTAGATCTAGAGCTGGAAAGGACCTCAGGAACTGCCTAGTTCAATGCCTTGTTTTACCAGTAAGGAAATAAGTATCAGTAAGGACAAACGATTCACCCTTGGTTATCTAGGTAGTAATTGTCATTTATAGGGGCATCTGAGCTCAGAGCCCAGTGCTAGGAAAATGAGCCCCAGAGAGGTCAAATACATTGCCCAAGGCCACACACCAGTCTTTTGATAATAAATGCAGTGTACTTTTTACAAGATCACATCCTTCAAGGAAAGAGTTGAGAGGTGCTGGACACAGAGCACATTAAATAACATGAGAATGGCTTTTATTTTAGCTGATTATTTTTTAGAAAGGTATTGTTAGTATTATTAAAATTGTCATGATTAAAGATTGAATTAAAATTATATACAATATTAGAAAGGAACCTAAGGCAACCCTTTCTTCTCTCTCTTCTACATAAAAAAGAAGAGGAGAGAAAAATACAAGAAAACCCAATGTGTCAGCATATTTGCAGATGGGGATGCTAAGAGCTCTCATTAAGTTGATATATTCTCAATGTCCATAAATAAAACATTAGACTGACTTTGTGGTGAACCCTTCCTCATCCCCTAGGATGATGATGTTGAAACCCTAAACCCTTCTGTGTTCTGAAGTTTTAAGGTTTATGGGAACTCCTCCAGCCAATGAATTTGCTTCTTTAAAAGTGTAAATTCCTTTAAATATCAGCTCCTTTTCTGAAGTCTAAAGGTGTAAACTCCTAAAGGTGTGAATTCTGAGCTAGAGAATTGTTTAGACAACCTGAGTTTATCACCTTGTAATCCTAAAAGGCAATAAATTCCAAAGTTCTTCAGAGAAACTTTGAGGCTGTCCTTGTATCTCTTCTCTTGACAATCATGTGAGTGCTTGCCTTGTGTTTCTCTGTAAAGTAGTCATTTAGGCAAGCCTACATTTGGCATTTGAACAACATGGTCAACTTATCAGAACTCTGTATGAGTATATATAGAATAAAGAAAAATACCAGAAAGAATAGGTTTAGGAACTGAAGGGGAAGGAAGGAGTCCCATGTATTATGGATCAGGAAATATAGAAGGTAGAATTTGAGGTGAGTCTCAGAAGGAAGAAAAGCTGGAGGATGCATTCCAGGGTTTGGCAACATCCATTTTAAAAGTACAGAGATTGGAGCATGGACATCATATATAAGAAATAGCAGGAAGGCCATTTTGGCTGGACTTCAGTGTGCTGGGAGGGGAGTAATTTATAATAAGGATGGAAAAGTTATGATGGATTTATAAAGTCAAAAAAGGAATTTATATTTGATTCTGGAGACAGTAGGGGACAGAAACTTGAGTGGGAGTTACATGGTTAGACTTGTGCTTAGGAAAAATTGTTATGAGCCAGAACTTGAAATAAGGTACTAAGTGGAATTGAGGAGACAATGGTTAAATCTAGTTTAGCACTGATTTAATCCTACAACAAATAATGGTTTCCTAATGATAATAATGATTGGTGTGTACTCAGTGTGGAGCATATAAGCTAGGAGCTTTAGCCAGGATTGATATTCAGAAGGAAGCTAGAGGCAGAAGCTGAAGGAGACAAAGGAATGGTGGCAGGAGCTCAAGCTCTCGGAACCAAGGAGAGAGATAGGCCTCTAAGAAAGCTAATGGGCCCCAGAAAAGGAGACAAGATTTTGAAAGGGACAATAAAGGATTTGGACTTTAACACCTGGCTGTACTTGTGGTGATTACTGAACTGAAAAGAAGGCTGCCTCCAGAGACCCCAAGAAAACCTCAACAAAGAACATTACATTTTAGAGAGAATATTACAGAAAATCATTTTGGTATTTAAGTAGTGTATGGATTGGAATGGTAGAGATTCATGGGGCAGGTAGACCATTTTAGAGGCTGTGGAGTAGTCTAGGTAAGAAGTGATAAGGACCTCAGTTTTTACATTTATAAAGTTAGGAAGTGTGAATTAGATGGGTTCTGAGTTTCTTTCCCATTATAGAACTGTGATCATGTGATCTTGTGAGAAAGAATCAGATGCAAAAGATTGTGGAGGAAGAAATGTTAGGATTTGGCAACTGATTGGACATGAGGCTGTAAATCTGGGAATTGGAAGGAAAGGTAGTGCTCTCCTTGGAAATAATGAATCTTGATATAAGGGTGGGTTTTAAGGCAAAGATAGAGATATATTGGACATGCTGAATTTGAGGTGACTGTGGAACATTGCTTTATATGACTGGCAGTTGGACCATGTAGAGCTCAAGAGAGAGAGGCAAAGGATTGAATATGTAGATCTAAAAGTCATCTGCTTAAAGATAACTAGATCCGTGGGAATAGTTTACCTGGCAAGGAAGTGTATGTATGGAGAGAAGTCCTAGGATAAAGTTTGGGGAGTGCATATAGTTAGGGGCTATGGTGAAGTTCATGAGCCAGCAAAGGAGACCAAGAAGAGCTCAGAGAGGAGAGGGTAGTTTGAAAGCCTAAATTGGTGAGATTATCTAAGAAAACAGGATAACCAACAGTGGCAATTGCAGCAGATAAGTCTACAAAAGAAAAAATTAAGAAGTCATTAATAACTTTGGAAAGCATAGTTTCATCTGAGCAATGAAGATGGAAGATAGGTTGCAGAAGATTTAGCACAGAGTAGAAAGGATTTGTACTAAGTCTAAAGCATTTCACCCCCCAAGGACTTTTTCCAATTGAGAAGAGAATGAGAGGCAATAACTAGAACGGTTTGTTGTCATTTTTTTGTTTTTAAGAATAAAGGAAATGAGTACATCTGTAGAAGACAGGGAAAGAACCCATGAATAGATGGAATATGGTACAAGATTGATTATGGGAACAATGTTGGAGAAGAAAGGATGGGGATCAATGTTATATGTACTGAGAGGGGTTGAACTTCCTAAGCTATCAATAAAGGAATTAAAATAATAAAATAAAGGATGATGTTAAGGGATTTTGAAAATATAAGGAGAGAAAAATTCACATTTTCTTAATTAAGAGATGAAGTACTCAGCTGAGAAGCCTAAGAGAGAAAAGATCTCCTATGGGGAGCTAGTTAGGCATTCCATTAGGGAGAAGTAAAAGATTGCCTTAGAAAAGATAGAAATTAGATAATGTAAATTTTTAGCTCAATTGTGGGTTTTCCTCCAGTTTCTTTTCAGCATTACAGATGTGGGAGTGGAGAAGTCAGATGATGAAAATAATATAAAATTGAGGTTTCTCAAGGCATGAACAATGAGAAGATAAAAGGAAATAAGTGCTTGAGGATAGAAGATAGTTTAACTGGCTTGAGTTTAACTGGATATGATCTGGGAAAGTACTAAAGATTGAGAGATTGATGGTTTTGTTGAGGACAAGAAAAAGTTTAGGAAGTGGTAAGGTAAGGAGAGAGGTAGTAAAAAGACGTTGAGATAAACTATTTATCAAAATGAAAAGGAACACTTTAATTAAAATATAAACAAACTTTGCTCCAGAGAAGAGATATACTAATTTCTCTTTTTTGAAGATATAGGGGTCTTGGTAACATTTATATTCTGTTAATGTCTTTTTTTTTGTGCTTTTTTTCTTCTTTTGTTCTTTTTATCCTTTATTATAAAGAATGGGTTGTAGAAGGGATAAATTCACAATTGAAGGTAATCTAAAAAAAGTAGCAATGAAATTTAATTTTAAAAAAGAATATTTGTTTTGCCTTGCAAATCTAATAAAAGGGCTTTAAAAAGGACAAAGTGAAATCCTACTTTTATACCATAAATCTCTGTGTATACATATATTATTATGTATATATGTTACAGATTAGATAATAGATTAATAGCCATAATGTAGCTGTTATATTCCCCAGGTTATCAGAGAGAATGAAGTTCTCTAAAAACAATTATCAGAGACCTTCAGAAAATCACAGGAGATAAACCAGCAAGGATTCACAAGCGTTTTACTGTGTGCCAGGCTCTGTGTACTAAGTACTGGAGATGTTGTTGTTGGGTCAAGATTTGACCCAACAAGTCTGATTATTTATGATCCCATTTGGGATTTCCTTGGCAGAGATACTTGAGTGGATTGCCATTTCCTTTTCTCATTTTACTAAGGAAACTGAGGCAAATAGAGTTGAATGACTTGCCCATAGTCACACAGCTAATACATGTTTAAGGTCATACTTGAGTCAGATCTTCCTGATTCCTACTATACCACCTAGCTGCCCTAACATAGGGGATACATAAGTAAACAAAGAAATAGGCCCTGGTTTCAAAGAACTTAGAATCTCTTAAGGAAAACAACATACACAATTTGGGGAAAGGATAGTATCTGGTGTAGGTACATAATGTTGAAGTCTGGCAAGCTAAGCACTACTGTGACAGGAATATAGATTGGCAGACTTTATTCTTTGCACAAAGTAGAGATCAAGGGAAGAACCTGCCAAGTTGAAGAAAGGAGCTATCATAATAGTTTGGAATAAATGATCCAGGTTGAATAAACCACAAGTGGGTTGGGTGAGACTGCAAATAAGACAGATATTGAAATTAGAAAAGTTGGAAACACAGATAGGAAAGGAATAAAATCCATGGCCTCATCTCCATACACAAATGTACAAAGAAAGGGTACCAAGCAACATGAATTAGCTTGCAAATAAGCAACTTTGACCACATAGTTACAACTGAGACATAGTGAAATGAGACCCCCTCTTTAGAATATATTTCTGAAAGCATATATCCTAGTCGAAAGGAATAGATGGACTGGGGCAAGGAGAGAAAAAGTATAGTAGTATTGTTATGAGGCTGTGCATATGAAAATATTCAGAAACCACAGTGTAGGAGAGCATAATGGAGAGCATTTGGGTGAAAATCAATATGGAGGCATGATAGAATAGTATTTGGAGAACTTCAGCTATTTGTGCATCTGTTTGAGCTATATTTATTTATATTCTGAATTTAATGACTACATTTCCAAATACAAAGTAGAACAGAAAGATTTTATGTGAAATGACAGATCTGTGTTATATACAGGCTATTCTTTTAGTTAGAAGGGTCAAGTTACCAAGCATTTATTAAATATCTACTGTGTGCTTGTGTGTCAAATATTAAACTTAGAAGTATTGGGAATATAAACAAAGGCAAAAAGACATTTCCTGCTTTCAAAGAGCTAACAATTTAATGGGGGAGACAATATGTAAATAACCATGTAGAAACTAGTTATATACAGGATAAATTGGAAATAATCAACACAGGGAAGGTGCTAACATTTAGGCATATCAGGAAAGACTTCTTGTAGAAAGTTTATTAAAAAATTCAACCTTTAACTTTCAAGGTCTATTTTCTTCTGAACTTCTTTTCTCGTGCATTTAAAAATTATGCATCAGGGATACCGTTCTCTTTTCTTTTTTCATTCTTTTTTTTTAAGACAACCCATGCTAGTTCCCTCATCAAATAAAGAAAGAGAAACATACTCCTTTTAACATATAAGTTTAGTCAAACACAATACTCCCACATGTTTGACATGTCACTCTTAATTTTTATTTTAAGTCTATCACCTCTGCCACAAAGTGGTTAGCATGTTTCATCATTGGTCCTTTGGAGTTATGTTGGTTATTGAATTGATCAAACTATTCTCTTGGTTCTACTCACTTTTTTTTCTTTTATCATTTCATAAAGTCATAGTTTATGCAGTGATCTATTTAATTATTTCTTATGGCAAAATAAAATATATTACATTCTCTTTTTGGTGAGCACCCCTTTTATTTTTTTTTATAGCAAATAGTTTTTTGCTACAAGAAAAAACCCTAATTATTTTTTGCATATTTTTCATCTTTGAAGAGTATGTACAATATAATACTTAGCTTAATGGCTAGATTAATAATTCACAGCTCTACATTAGTGTTTGTTTTTCCACAGTCCCTCACAGTTATAATTTCTGTGATGCTAATCTGAGATGTCTGAGTTAAGAATCTAAAATTATTTTAATATAGATTTCTAGAATTAGTGATATGGAATTTTGTTACATGTCTATTTAAGCATAGATTTCCTTGAGAACTGCAGTCTGACATTTTGTCCATTTATTTATTTACAGGGGGATGACAGCCATTCTTATGTATTTGAATCAGTTCTTTATTTATCTCAGATGCCAGACTTCTGTCAGATACTTGGCACAAAGGTTTCCCCCCCCCCCCTTTAGTTAAATGTTTCCCACTTGACTTTAACTTTTTTTTTTTTTTTTTTTTTTTTAAATGTAAAAAGTTTTAAATTTTATGTAATCAAGATTGCAGTTTACCACTACCCCCTTTTTTGTTCTATCTCTTATTTTCTCATGGACTCTTAATTCTATCCATAGTTTTGAAAGGTATTATCTTTCTTGCTCCTCTGATTTGTTTATGATGTGAGCTTTTATATCTAGGTCATGTATCCATTTGGAGCATATTGTGGTATATGGTGTGAGATGTTGATCTAAACCTAATTTCTGCCAGACTGCTTTCCAGTTTTCCCAGCAGTTTTAGTCAAATGGTGAGTCCTTACCCCCATGGTCGGGGTCTTTGGGTTTTTCAAACACTGTATTACTATGTTCATGTACTACTATATATTATGTGCTTGATTTCTTCTATCAATTCACTTTTCTCCTCTTTAGTTGTTAATAGTTTTATTGACTACTGTTTTATGGAACAGTTTGAAATCTGGTTGGTTGGTCCCTTTCTGCCCTTTTAAATTATTTCCCTAGAGATTCTTGACCTTTTGTTCTTTTAGTTGAATTTTGGTATTATTTTCTCAGTTCTCAAAAAGTTATCATTTGATACTTTTATTGGTCCTGGCTAATAAGAAAGTTAATTATGGCAATATTATCGTTTTATTATGTTGATTTATACCCTCCCCCCCAACTATCTCTATTTAGGTCTCTGTTTCTGAAAAATGATTTTATAATTGTATTCATATAATTCCTTTGGGTATGTTAGTAAGTAGATGAACTGTAAATATTTTATATATCTTATTATTTTGAATAGAATTTCTCTATCCTGCTGAATTTTATTGACAGTAAATAGAAGAGCTTATGATTTATATGGATTTATTTTACTTTGTGGTGATAGTGCATAATCTTGCTTTATCTTTTGTCTTGAGAAGGACCTCTAATTTTTATCTATCACATAAAATTCTGACTCTTGTTTTAGATACTTACCATATTAAGGAAAGATCCCATTATTCCTATGATTTTTTTTATTAGTATTTTTCTTTTTTTTTTTTTTCAGATTTCACATATCATTGGTAACTTTATTTTTTATTTTTATTTATTTTTTTATTAAAGCTTTTTATTTACAAAGCATATGCATAGTAATTTTTCCAACATTAATCCTTGCAAAACCTTTTGTTCCAAATTTTCCCCTCCTTATCCCCACCCCCTCTCCTAGCTGACATGTTAAATATATTGAAAAACATGTTAGATCCAATATATGTATATATATTTATACAGTTATCTTGTTGCACAAGAAAAGTCAGCTCAAGAAAGAAGAAAAAAAAATCGAGAAAGAAAACATAATGGAAGCAAAAACAACAGAGAGAGTGACTCTGTTCCCACAGTCCTCTCTCTCTGGGTGTAGATGGCTCTCTTCATCACTGCACAAGTGGAACTGGTTTGAATCATCTCATTGTTGAAGAGAGCCACATCCATGAGAATCAAAATAATATAGTCTTATTGTTACTGTGTACAATGATCTCCTGGTTCTGCTCATTTCACTTAGCATCAGTTCATGTAAGTCTCTCCAGGTCTCCCTGAAATCATCCTGCTGGTCATTTCTTATAGAACAATAATATTCCATCACATTCCTGTACCATAATTTATTCAGCCATTCTCCAATTGATGGGCATCCATCCAGTTTCTAGCCACTACACAAAAGGCTGCCACAAAAATTTTTTCACATGTGGATCTCTTGCCCTCCTTTAAGATCTTTTTGGGATATAATCTCAGTTGGTATGCACAGTTTGATAACTTTTTGAGCATATTTCCAAACTGCTCTCCAGAATGGTTGGATCTGTTCACAGTTCCACCAACAATGTATCAGTGTCCCAGTTTTCCCACATCCCCTCCAACATTTGTCATTATCTTTTCCTGTCATCTTAGCCAATCTGATAGTGGGTAGTGGTATCTCAGAGTTATCTTAATATGCATTTCTCTGATCAATAGTGATTTTGAATATCTTTTCATGTGGCTACAAATAGTTTCAATTTCTTCTGAAATTTGTCTCTTTGACCATTTATCAATTGGAGTATGGCTTGAACTATTACAAATTTGAGTTAGTTCTCTATATATTTTAGAAATGAAGTGTTTATCAGATCCTTTGATGTAAAAAATGTTTTTTTTCCAGTTTATTGCTTCCCTTCTAATATTGTCTGCATTAGTTTTGTTTGTACAAAAACTTTTAACTTAATATAATCAAAATCTATTTTATGATCAATAATGATTTCTAGTTCTTTTTTGGTCACAAATTCCTTCCTCCTCCACAAATCTGAGAGGTAAACTATCCTCTATTCTTCTAATTTGTTTATAAAATCATTCTTTATGTCTAGATCATTAATTCATTTCAACCTTATTTGGTATACAGTATTAGGTGTGCGTCTATGCCTACTTTCTGGTATACTAGTTTCCAATTTTCCCAGCAGTTTTGGGGCCTTTGGGTTTGTCAAATACTAGATTGTTACAGTCATTGGCTATTTTGTTATCTATTCCACTGATCAACTTCTCTATTTCTTAGCCATTAATTACCAAATGGTTTTGATGACTGCTGCTTTATAATAAAAGTTTTAGATCTGGTATAGCTAGGCCACTTTCATTTGCTTTTCTCTTCATTAATTCCTTTGAAATTCTTGCCCTTTTGTTCTTCCATATGAATTTTGTTGTTATTTTTTCTAGGTCAGTAAAATAGTTTCTTGGGAGTTTGATTGGTATAGCACTAAATAAATAGATTAGTTTAGGGAGTATTGCCATCTTTATTATATTCGCCCAACCTATCCACGAGCACTTGATATTTTTTCCAGTTGCTTAAATTTGACTTTATTTGTGTGGAAAGTGTTTTGTAACTTTGCTTATATAGTTCCTGACTTTCCCTTGGCATATAAAATCCCAAATATTTTATATTATCAACATTTTTTTTTAATATTTTTCTCCTGGAATTGGGTGATATATTTTGTCCAAGGTCTTTTTTGTGTCTATTGATTTTGTAATTTGCATTTTGCTTCTTTTTGCTATGTAGTTGTAATATGTCTATTTTTTTCTTAAACAACTACACTGTACTAGCCACTGTGATAAAAGTACTAAAAACGAAAACAATTCATTATCACAAAGAGCTTATATTCTAATATTTGAGGTAGCCTTGTTTTTCTAATGTGATTTCTGCTTGATTGCAGTGTTATACTCTTTTTTGATTGTTTTTGGTTCTTCATGACACCATTTGGAATTTTCTTGGCAGTGACACTGGAGTGGTTTCCAGTTTCCTTTTCCACCTGACTTTACAGATAAGGAATCTGAAGCAAACTGGGTTAAGTGACTTGTTCAGGGCCACCCAGCTAGGAAATGTCTAAGACCAGATTTGAACTAGGTCTTCCTGACTCCATACAAAGCACTCTATTCATTGCCCCATCTAGATTCCCTCCTAATATTTTATTCAACATTTTTATGTCAGAGAGCAGGTAGGTGGCACAGGAGCACTGGTCCTGGAGTCAGAAGGACCCAAGTTCAAATTTGGCTTCAGACATTTGAAATTTATAAGCGGTGTCACCCTGGGCAAGTTACTTAACCCCGAATGCCTCATAACAGTAACAAAGTGTGTTGCTCAGTCTGTCTGAAATGAATGTTCCGAATCATTAAAAAGAAAATTTTTTTCTTGTCATATTAAGAATATTAGGTTTATATTTTTCCTTTGATTTGTCTCTGGTTGGGTATTAAGATCATATTTGTATTGTAGAAAGAACTTGGGCACCTCTGTTCTTCAAAGGTGTGGAGTATGAGTATCTTCTTTCATTACTTCTTTTGAGCCATGCTTGTTCTTTACAATTTTGCAACAGTTGCAGATTTTTCTGTTATGGAGTGTGTATATATTATTTTTTCCCCCTGAGGCAGTTGAGGTTAAGTGATTTGCCCAGGGTCACAGTTAGAAAGTGTTAAGTGTCTGAGATCATATTTGAACTCAGGTCCTCCTAACTTACAATGTATATTTTTAAAAGGCAAATAAGTTTAATGTGGCTTCTTCAGATCTTTGGCAAGATAAAGTGTAGTCTTGTATATTTTCTGGGAGGCGGAAGCTTAGTCCACATTCTCCTTTTCCCTCTTCCCCTTTCATTAATGTCTGAAGCTCCCTGAGGCTGGAATTACAACTTGCTCCAGACTTTGCTAGCCCAGTCCTTAGGATGCAGAAACTAAGGATATAGGAAGAATAGTAGCTGGAGGCCAAAGATGCTGCAATTGTTTATTGCAGTCATTTTGTCTTAGCTATTTAACATATATAGAACTGTACTACTATTTTTTAGAATTAGATTTTTTTTTTAATGTGTTGCTAATCAAGTTTTAAATTTGATGTTTTTACTTGCATTTTCTCCATGGTTTCTGTTGCACAATTTTGCTTAATGCTTTTTAGGAAGGCATGTGTCAAAAGTATAGCAGAGTTAACTGTAATTTTAACTTTTTTTTTTGGTGAGGTTTTACATTTTTGTTGTCACTGTATTTTGTTTTCTTGTGTTTGCTTCATTGTGCATCAGTTCATATAGAGCTTTCTATGCCTATGTGTTTATCACATACATAATTTCTTACATAACAATAGTATTCCATTATATTAATGAACCACAATTTGTTTAGCCATACCCCAGTTGATCAGCATCTTTGCGGTTTCCAAATCTTTGCATTCATTTAAAAAAAAAAAAAAAGTACTGCTATAAGTATTTTGGTGTATATAGAGATTTTTTTCTTATCAGTAGCCTCCTTGGCAAATAAGTGTAGTTATGGAATCTTTAGGTAAAAAGGGGCAGTTTAACCACTTTATTTGCATAGTTCACAGATCCATCAGCAATATATCAATATGCCTGGCTTCTCACAAAACTTTCAACATTGACTATTTTCAAATCATGTCATCCTTGCCAAAGTACTGTTTTGATTTGCATTGCTTGCATGTCTTTTGAAAAAATTCATATTTTTGAACACTTATGGAGAATGACTTTTTATTTTTATATTTATATATATGTTAACTATTTCTATATTGTGGATACCAAATTCTTATAAAAGAAATTTGATATATTGTTTTTTCTTCCCATTTATTAGTAATTTTGTACAGAAGTTTTTCAGTTTCTTGAAATCAAAATTAAATGAACATTTATTGACTGTTTTGCTTTTTTATCTTTTGTAATTGTCCCTGTCCCTTAGTTGTGAGAGGTTTTTATCTGTGGTAATAGAGAGAGGTAACAGCCGTATGAGGTATAGTAATTGGTTCTCTTTGTAATATTTTTCATAATATGATCCTCCATATTTAGTTCCTAATTAATGATAATCCTTCTTTTAATGGCCTTTCATTGATTTTAATTTTTGTAGCATCATTTTTAGTGAAGGTCAATTTAATATTTCTGCTTTTCTGTATTTGTGAATTTCATGTGCCTTGATATATAGTCAGTTTTTGTAAAGGTGTCATGTATGGTTGAGAATATGTATATTTCTGTTTCCGTTCTTTAATTACCAGAGAGCTATCAAATCTTACTTTTGTAAAATTGTTTCTAGGTCTTTCTTAAAAATCTGGAATTTATTCCTGTTACTTTTCCTTAGAGATGGAGAAGCTGTCTCATTTGATGAATATATTTTTAAGTATTATTATTATTATTATTATTTTTTCTGAGGCTGGGATTAAGTGACTTGCCCAGGGTCACACAGGGTAGGAAGTGTTTAGTGTCTGAGACCACATTTGAACTCGGGTCCTCCTGAATTCAAGGCTGGTTCTCTAAACACTGCTCTACCTACCTGCCCCTTAAGTATTCTTAATTCATTCTCCATGCTTCCTTTTAATTTTTAATTTCTTTTACTTTATTTTCTTTTTTTCTGGTTACACATGTACATTAATGTTTTTAAATACATATTTCTTTATGATACATATTAGGGAGAGAAAAATCAGAATAAAGGGGGAAAACCACAAGAGAGGAAAAAAAATGAAGATAACATGTATTGATTTATATTCATTCTCCATAGTTCTCTTTCTGGATGCAGGTGAAGATGTCCATGCTTCCTTAAACTAAGCATAAAATTCAGTTAGAGATTGTGATTGCTAGCTGTTCTTTTATTTTTGAATTTACCTGAATTATTCCCCAAGGCAAAAGAACTTGGAATGCAGCCAAGAATAAACTACCCAGCTAAGTTGAGCATTTTCTTCCATGGAAAAAGATGGACATTTAATGAAACAGATGAATTCCATATGTTTGTAAGGAAAAAACCAGATCTAAACAAAAATTGCAATTTACCTGAATTGTAAAAGATTTTGCTCCAGTCCTTTAATTAAACTCTGTTTAAATCATTTTTATTTCAAGTTTGTTTCTTATAAACACTATATTGTTAGATTCTACTTTCTAAATCATTCTGCTCCTTCCTTCATTAGTGAATTCATCTTATTTTCCTCTACAATTATGATTATTAATTAGGTCTTTCCTTCTATGTTATTATCTTGTAGTTTGTTCTCTTATTCCCCACTCTTTAGATAAAAGAAAAGGATATTGAAAGGGAAGATTTCATAGTACTAATTAATATTCTGTTGCTCTTCTCCTCTTCTGTTTACCTAGTCCCTCATCATAGTTTATTACTTTTGCTTTCTCCTTATATCTCATGAAATCATCTTTCTTAAATGTTTGCTTTGTTTTTTCTAGAAATTCCACTAATTTGTGGCTTTGCTTGTGATAATGTAAATAATTGCGTTTGTCTCTTGAGTTTCTCTGGTTTTATAATATTTTTGTCATCATTTATCAATATCTTCTCTCTTTTTTTTTTTTTTGGCTGAGGCAATTTTTGGGTTAAGTGACTTGCCCAAGGTCACACATTTAGGATGGTTTAAATGTCTGAGACCAGATTTGAACTCAGGGCCTGCTGACTTCAGGGTTGGTGCTCTATCCACTGCACCACCTAACTGCCCCTCAATATTTTCACATTTCTCCAGCCTTACTTATTCTTATAGGACTCTGTACTTCTGTGAAAAATAGGGGAGCTTTCTTTGGTCTGGGTCTCTAAGCTTCTTAAACAGTTTGAGGCTTTAAACTTAAATCCCCACTGAATGTGGGCTTACAAAAATGGCAATAATAAAGGTTTCTGAATGCAGTGGCCAAAAATTAATTTATAATCAAATGTTTCTGGCAGCGCTTGCCTGTGTTGCATCACATGATTTAACTGTAGCCTTGTTTCTGAACATACAGCATGCACAAACACTCAGATTCGAGATGGGGTTATATAAAATTTTCTCTGAAGAAAAGGTCATGGAGTGGGAAAGTTTAAGAAGCCCTGGTGATCTCCATACTAAGTTCAATGTCTAGGCTTGTCTTGGTTCTTCTGTAGCCCCATCTGGAAGTCTTGAATCGCCTCATTAGGCTTTTCTATCTTTCTAGTTCTCATAGGTTTCTAGCTCTCTTAGTATAGACCTTGACTGACAAAATACAGTAAATATAGTTTCTCCATAAATTTCTTGGTCATTTTCCCTTGCTTCTTCTCTATATTATTCATATTTATCTTTTCTTATTTTGACCTTTATGTACATAGTTTTAGTTCCTTGCTACTTAAAAAAAAAGGTGTTATTAATTTTTTATTGTTTATAGTGGCTATCTTTCTCTCTTTGGCCCATTTGGATTATACATGTCTTTCAGTAGGGTCTTTGGGATCAATGAGTATAATTATTTTAGTCAGTTTAGTCAAATTGCTTTCTTGAATGATTTGACCAATTCACAACCTTGATAGCAGTGGAATCTGTTCGTTTCGTTACCCACCTTTCCCCATCCCCAGCACTATCTCTTCCATCATTATGCATCTTAATATTAAAGGTCATACTATAAAAAATTAGAAGAAAACTTGATCAGATACTTTTCACAGCCATTAATAGAAAGCATATTCTTAGTCAACCAAGGAATGTCAAACACAAAAAGTTAGATAGCTTTGACTTTATGAAATTGAAAAAATTTTTTCATAAATAAAATAAACTGCATAAGGAAAAAAAAACAGTTGGCTGGGGAAAGGATCTTTACACGGATCTCTGATAAGAATTTGATCTAGTATATTTAGGAAACTGGTAAAAATGTATGTGCGTACATACATACATACACACACACACACACACACATACATACACATATGCATTAAACTGAGTGCAATCTAGCTTGCTTATAAGCTCACTCTATCTACTGGCTGACTCTTAAGCATTAGAATATCCTTCAGGTTCATATGGCATCCAGCCATCAACCCAGACAATCTTTACATTTGTCAATCAACAAGTATTTATAATCACTCACGTTTCAGATATTTGTGCCAAGCACTATAAATACAGATGTAAACAAAAAGGAAAATAGTCTCTAGCCTCAAGGAGCTTATATTCTAATAAATGAAGCCAGCACATAAAAATAAGTTAAAAGTTGGGGTGGAGGAAGAAAGAAGTTTGAGGCTGGATGTAATGGAAGAGTTTGTATTGCAGCCTGGTGAAAAATGAAGAAATGGCTGGTCAGTGGAGATTTTGGAGAAGAGCCAGCCAATCCAAAAGGAGAGGTCTGGTACTTCTGAGGTGTGAATTCCAGGTCTAAAGTGGTCTTCCAGGATGAAGAGTTTTATGGGACTTGATGGAAGAGTCTAGATTGCAGTCTGGTGAGAAGAGAAGAGTCCTCTATACTCTTACTCTGATCTTTCCTTATCCCCCAACCCTATCATCATCTTCTCCAGATCCCTTCCCTGGTTATCTCTTCCCAATATGTGTTGTTTTATCTACCCTTTTAGAATGTAAGCTTCTTGAAGGCAGGGGTTTTCTTTTAAAATCTTTATTCCCCAATGTTTTGTATCTCCAAAGTGCATTGCCTGATGCGTGGAAAACTTACTGTTTTTTGCATTCTTTAACATAAACCTTGATTAAATGGAAACCTTGGAAGAGTTAGGGATTCCAGTGAATAGGAACAAAGTGGAGTTTTTTTAAAAGTTTAGTTTTAGTTTTTTAAAAGTCCTGTCTACTCATTTTTTTTAACCTTACATCCCAGATTGGGACTTTGTGTTAAGGCTAAGCTCTGTGGACTTCTATTAAAACTTACATGGCCATGTATGATCTTGTTTTATCTTGTATTCTACTGTTAGGGTCAGCAAAAGCCCCAGAACCCCGTTTTGCTCTTGGAGTGTGCCTCCCAATATCCCTCTCTTGTGTTGAATGACTACGCCAGGAGGCTGAGTCTAGATGTCTCTTGAGATCAGAGCTGCAATACTTCATTTCTGGTCTGTTCTTTTGAGATGGGTCCTCTATCTTGGATCATTCTTTTTACAAAGTTCTTGCCCTAATTGCTTGTCTATAGCTTATATTTGTGATCTTTTTCTGGAAAGATGATCTTTAACCTTAGAGTTCTAATCACTAATTTGGCACTGCACTTCTTCTGTGATCTTGACTAATTTTCTTTTTCTTTTTTTTTAAATTAATTTTATAATTATAACATTTTTTTAACAGTACATGTGCATAGGTAATTTTTTACACCATTATCCCTTGTACTCTCTTCTGT